>NW_028143302.1:0-142000 GCF_977018435.1 Lepisma saccharinum | reverse complement strand
GAGCTGGTTAAGAAACACGACGATTTCGAGGCAAAAGGGTCGGGATGGTCTCTGTGTGGAAGTCCTCACACGTTAACTGTTTACGTGAATCGATTCTCGCCTCTTCGAGCTTCCAGCTACGTTCCTCTTCCACCGAACATTCAACACAAGAGGGCTGTGTTAAATATACAGAACAGCGATAACAAGTGTTTTCTCTGGTGTGTGTTGGCTGCACTGCATCCTGTTTATTGCAAAAATAATCCAGAACGGATTTATCATTACAAGCAATACGAGTCCGAATTTGAAAGTGTAATGTCTGACATCGAATACCCGGTGACATTGTCGGATATAACAAAGTTCGAAAATCGTACAGGAAAACGCATCGCTATTAATGTGCATTCCTTCACGTCAGATAAATATCTCGTGCACCCTGTCAGGATAAGCGATATCGACGATGACGATGCTTGTGTAATAAATCTCCTTCTTATTTCCAACGAGGATGATCATCACTACACGCTAATTCGTTCTCTATCACGTTTGGTCAGAAGTCAAACTACCAAGTATGCAAACAACATCGAAGTTTGCCCGAGATGCCTAACCACGTTCGACGATCGTGACCGACGTGATCATCAAAATCTTCATAGTCGTCAAATTGCTCTGGAGAAACTTGCCGAACATAAAATTTATTGCGGTGACAACAGACCGGCTAGAATGTTGATGCCCGAAACGAACGAAGTCGAAGAATTCAAAATGCACAAGGCATTGTTGGAACATCCCGCAATCATCGTCGCAGATTTCGAGGCGTTCCTCAAACCACTCTCCTACTGCGAACCGGATCCTGAAATTTCCTCCACAACACCGTACCAGCTTCATCAACCTAATAGTTTCGGCTATGTTGTTGTGCGACGTGATAAAATAAATGAAGCATATATATACCGCGGGCCAAATGTAATCGAACACTTCCTGGAAAAAATGGTGGAGGAGGTTGAGGTAATTGGTAGCGTACTGCTTACATCAAAACCGATGGTACCTTTAACTGAAAATGAACTTCAAAATTACAATTCCACTGAGGTGTGTCCGGTATGTGATCAAAGTTTCACTGATGAGAACAAAAAAATATTCCACCACGATCATTTCAGCGGAAACTACATAGGTGGAATTTGCAACACGTGCAATCTTAAAATCCAGAAACCTAAATTCATCCCCATATTCTTTCACAACGGAAGCGGATATGATTTTCACCACCTGGTGAGACATCTTGGCTACGATCCGAAACGTATAGGTGTCTTGGCCGAGAATGAAGAACGCTACATTAGTCTCAGCAAGCAAGTGTCGATTCCGGGAACGAAAAATACAATCGAGATGCGCTTCCTGGATTCGTATAGATTTCTCTCTGCCAGCCTGGATGCTTTAGCGAACAAACTCACCGACGATCAATTTAAAATAACTAGAGCTAGTTTTCCCAACGTAGACATAGAACTCGTTAGACGTAAAGGGATTTATCCTTACGAATACGTTAGTGATGGTTCTAAATTTAACGACGACGCTCTCCCACTTCCAAGAGAATTTTACAGCAGACTCAGAGAGAAAGGAATCACGGACGAAGAATACCAACACGCGCAACTCATGTGGGAGAAATTAGAATGTAGGACACTCGGAGACTACCACGACGCATACTTAAAATTAGACGTGACGATACTTGCGGATGTTTTTCAAGCGTTCAGGAAAACGGCAACAAATATTTATAAATTAGATCCAGCGTATTTCTACAGCCTACCGGGATTAGCGTGGTCGGCAATGTTATTCCAGACAAAGGTCAAGCTGGAACTGATATCGGATGTTGACATGTTGCTATTTATCGAAAGAGGGATACGAGGTGGAATGGTGCAATGCGTACAGAGACATGCAAAAGCTAATAACGTACACATGAAAGAAGATTACGATTCAAATCGAGCATCGAATTACATCTTCTACGCCGACGTTAATAATCTCTACGGACATGCCATGGTTCAGAAACTTCCTTACGGGGGATTCGAATGGTTAGACCCCACTTCGATAGATATTATTCGTTTCGACGATAGCGAGTGTGGTTTCTTCGCAGAGGTAGATCTCCAATTCTCCGACCACCTGCACGACACGTTTTCGGATTTGCCTCCGACTCCCGAAATCAAATGTCCACCCGACTCGGTTCAAGACAAGCTTTTGTTAACATTGGACCCTAAACAGAGATACGTCGTCCACTACAAGAATCTCCGGTTTTTGATTGGGAAGGGTGTTCAGATAGTAAATGTTAGAAGAATACTAAAGTTTAAACATTCCACGTGGTTAAGACCTTACATAGAAACTAACACACAACATAGAACAGCTGCCACTTCCGATTTAGACAAGGACTTTTTTAAATTAATGAACAATGCGGTGTACGGAAAGACCATGGAGAATGTTAGAAAGCACGTAGACGTGAAATTAATTTCCGATAAGAATAAATGTCGGAAGTGGATAGCCGATCCTAGATTCAAGTCGAGAAAAATTTACAACGAGAATTTGGCATTTTTCAATCTAGATATAAAATTGATGAAATTCAGAAAACCAATTTACGTTGGCGCAACGGTTCTCGACTTGTCGAAACTTTACATGTTCGAATTTCATTACGACGTGATGAAACCCTTCTACAATGATAAGATATCACTTTTGTACACGGACACCGACAGCTTCATTTACAGCATACAAACACCTAACCTATACGAAGACATAAAAAATCCTTCCATGCTTGAGTATTTCGATACTTCTGCGTATCCTCAACCCAACAGATTTGGGATTCCATCTCGTAACAAAAAAGTCCTAGGTAAACTGAAAGATGAATGTAACGGTGATATTATTGTAGAGTTCACGGGTTTGCGTTCGAAGATATATGCCATGAGAACAGAAAGTAGCGTCACGAAGAAAGCAAAAGGTGTTGGCAAGAATACGGTGGAGAACAAACTCACCTTCCACGATTACATTGATTGCCTTTACTCACAATCGACGATACTAAGTATAGAACAAAGAATCCAAAGTGTAGACCACGTGATTACAACAAACGAAGTTAGGAAAGTAGCATTAGATCCGCACGACGATAAAAGATGTATTTTGTCTTGTGGAATCCACACGTTGCCTTGGGGACACTATCGTTTAGAAAATAGTAAAAATTGTAGGCAATGCAATTGAAAAAAAAATAAACTTAAATAACTATAACTAAAATAAAAAAAAACTTTGACTGTCTCAAATTATCACATACACAATAAAGAACTAGCAAGGACAATGAATCTCTTTGGTTTCCGAAAGCAAACAATGGAGACTGTACACCGCAAGGCAGATCATGAATTTCTACCTTCCATGTTATCTAAACTCAACGGCCTGTTGATCAATCAATTTTCGGAACGCTGCTCTTCTTGCTGGAACAGTGACGATTTCGGATTCGCGACGATCGACGTGACGAGGAAACCCAACGACGGAAAATACAGAAACAAAATCAACGACTTTCTAAACGTTGCAACGTTGTGAGAAACGTTTCTCACAACGTTGCAACGTTTAGAAAGTCGTTGATTTTGTTTCTGTATTTTCCGTCGTTGGGTTTCCTCGTCACGTCGATCGTCGCGAATCCGAAATCGTCACTGTTCCAGCAAGAAGAGCAGCGTTCCGAAAATTGATTGATCAACAGGCCGTTGAGTTTAGATAACATGGAAGGTAGAAATTCATGATCTGCCTTGCGGTGTACAGTCTCCATTGTTTGCTTTCGGAAACCAAAGAGATTCATTGTCCTTGCTAGTTCTTTATTGTGTATGTGATAATTTGAGACAGTCAAAGTTTTTTTTTATTTTAGTTATAGTTATTTAAGTTTATTTTTTTTCAATTGCATTGCCTACAATTTTTACTATTTTCTAAACGATAGTGTCCCCAAGGCAACGTGTGGATTCCACAAGACAAAATACATCTTTTATCGTCGTGCGGATCTAATGCTACTTTCCTAACTTCGTTTGTTGTAATCACGTGGTCTACACTTTGGATTCTTTTGTTCTATACTTAGTATCGTCGATTGTGAGTAAAGGCAATCAATGTAATCGTGGAAGGTGAGTTTGTTCTCCACCGTATTCTTGCCAACACCTTTTGCTTTCTTCGTGACGCTACTTTCTGTTCTCATGGCATATATCTTCGAACGCAAACCCGTGAACTCTACAATAATATCACCGTTACATTCATCTTTCAGTTTACCTAGGACTTTTTTTGTTACGAGATGGAATCCCAAATCTGTTGGGTTGAGGATACGCAGAAGTATCGAAATACTCAAGCATGGAAGGATTTTTTATGTCTTCGTATAGGTTAGGTGTTTGTATGCTGTAAATGAAGCTGTCGGTGTCCGTGTACAAAAGTGATATCTTATCATTGTAGAAGGGTTTCATCACGTCGTAATGAAATTCGAACATGTAAAGTTTCGACAAGTCGAGAACCGTTGCGCCAACGTAAATTGGTTTTCTGAATTTCATCAATTTTATATCTAGATTGAAAAATGCCAAATTCTCGTTGTAAATTTTTCTCGACTTGAATCTAGGATCGGCTATCCACTTCCGACATTTATTCTTATCGGAAATTAATTTCACGTCTACGTGCTTTCTAACATTCTCCATGGTCTTTCCGTACACCGCATTGTTCATTAATTTAAAAAAAGTCCTTGTCTAAATCGGAAGTGGCAGCTGTTCTATGTTGTGTGTTAGTTTCTATGTAAGGTCTTAACCACGTGGAATGTTTAAACTTTAGTATTCTTCTAACATTTACTATCTGAACACCCTTCCCAATCAAAAACCGGAGATTCTTGTAGTGGACGACGTATCTCTGTTTAGGGTCCAATGTTAACAAAAGCTTGTCTTGAACCGAGTCGGGGTGGACATTTGATTTCGGGAGTCGGAGGCAAATCCGAAAACGTGTCGTGCAGGTGGTCGGAGAATTGGAGATCTACCTCTGCGAAGAAACCACACTCGCTATCGTCGAAACGAATAATATCTATCGAAGTGGGGTCTAACCATTCGAATCCCCGTAAGGAAGTTTCTGAACCATGGCATGTCCGTAGAGATTATTAACGTCGGCGTAGAAGATGTAATTCGATGCTCGATTTGATCGTAATCTTCTTTCATGTGTACGTTATTAGCTTTTGCATGTCTCTTGTACGCATTGCACCATTCCACCTCGTATCCCTCTTTCGATAATAGCAACATGTCAACATCCGATATCAGTTCCAGCTTGACCTTTGTCTGGAATAACATTGCCGACCACGCTAATCCCGGTAGGCTGTAGAAATACGCTGGACTAATTTATAAATATTCGTTGCCGTTTTCCTGAACGCTTGAAAAACATCCGCGAGTATCGTCACGTCCAATTTTAAGTATGCGTCGTGGTAGTCTCCGAGTGTCCTACATTCTAATTTCTCCCACATGAGTTGCGCGTGTTGGTATTCTTCGTCCGTGATTCCTTTCTCTCTGAGTCTGCTGTAAAATTCTCTTAGAAGTGGAAGAGCGTCGTCGTTAAATTTAGAATTATCACTAACATATTCGTAAGGATAAACCCCTTTACGTCTAACGAGTTCTATGTCTACGTTGGGAAAACTAGCTCTAGTTATTTTAAATTGATCGTCGGTGAGTTTTTTCGCTAAAGCATCCAGACTTGCAGAGAGAAATCTATACGAATCCAGGAAGCGCATCTCGATTGTATTTTTCGTTCCCGGAATCGACACTTGCTTGCTGAGACTAATGTAGCGTTCTTCATTCTCGGCCAAGACACCTATACGTTTCGGATCGTAGCCAAGATGTCTCACCAGGTGGAGAAAATCATATCCGCTTCCGTTGTGAAAGAATATGGGGATGAATTTAGGTTTCTGGATTTTAAGATTGCACGTGTTGCAAATTCCACCTATGTAGTTTCCGCTGAAATGATCGTGGTGGAATATTTTTTTGTTCTCGTCAGTGAAACTTTGATCACATACCGGACACACCTCAGTGGAATTGTAATTTTGAAGTTCATTTTCAGTTAAAGGTGCCATCGGTTTTAATGTAAGCAGTACGCTACCAATTACCTCAACCTCCTCCACCATTTTCTCCAGGAAGTGTTCGATTACATTTGGCGCGCGGTATATATATGCTTCATTTATTTTATCACGTCGCACAACAACATAGCCGAAACTATTAGGTTGATGAAGCTGGTACGGCGTTGTGGAGGAAATTTCAGGATCCGGTTCGCAGTATGAGAGTGGTTTGAGGAACGCCTCAAAATCAGCGACGATGATGGCCGGATGTTCCAACAACGCCTTGTGCATTTTGAATTCTTCCACTTCGTTCGTTTCGGGCATCAACATTCTAGCCGGTCTGTTGTTGCCGCAATAAATTTTATGTTCGACAAGTTTATCGATAGCAATTTGACGTCCGCTGTATTTTCGATAATTGAGTTGTTTTTGATCGTCGAACGTGGTTAGGCATCTCGGACAAACTTCGATGCAATGTTCATACTTGGTAGTTTGGCTTCGTAGTAATCGAGACATTGAACGAATTAGCGTGTAATGATAGACATCCTCGTTTGAAATTAGAAGAAGATTAATCACACAAGCATCGTCATCGTCGATATCGCTTATCCTGACGGGATGCACGAGATATTTATCTGACGTGAAGGAATATACATTAATAGCGATGCGTTTTCCTGCACGATTTTCGAACTTTGTTATATCCGACAATGTCACCGGGTATTCGATGCCAGACATTGCACTTTCAAACTCGGTCTCGTATTGCTTGTAATTAGAAACCTGTTCTGGATTATTTTTGCAATGAACAGGATGCAGTGCAGCCAACACACACCAAAGAAAACACTTGTTATCGCTGTTCTGTATATTTAACACAGCCCTCTTGTGTTGAATGTTCGGTGGAAGAGGAACGTAGCTGGAAGCGCGAAGAGGCGAGAATCGGTTCACGTAAACGGTTAACGTGTGAGGACTTCCACACAGAGACCATCCCGACCCTTTAGCCTCGAAATCGTCGTGTTTCTTAACCAGCTCGTTGGTAACTTTATAATAGAAGTTGTCCAAATTTTCGGCGTCCGCCAAATGAAGAGTCTGGTTTTTTGTACGATGATAAAAAATACTCGTTGTGCCATCGACTTTCTCGTATTCGGAAAACAGAACAACGTATATTTTTATAGAGTTGTTTTCAAGTTTATCTTTCAAAATATTTAGTACAGATGTTTTCGTTTCGTCCAAGAAACTTAGAATGTCACGACCTGGTTCTGACTTAATTGAAAAATCCTGGAGTTGGTCGTTGAACGCAGATCTAATTGGTTTGCGTTCATTGGATAATTTAATTTGCTTGGAAGTAGAAGCTTCCGTATCTGCATTATCGATTTTCCTTTTCGATGCTTGTCCGGTCGATGGTTTGCAAATTTTCAGGTGTTTACTTAAATTTGTAATGCTAATCATCTTTCCACATCGAGCACAAGACTTAGAAGGTAAGGAACGATTAATTCTCGAACCTGTTTTGCTACATCTTGCCCTGTGTTTGCTAATATTAGTTTTAGATATTAATTTTTCGCAAGTAACACATTCAGTTTTATCATTTTTACGATTGAAACTGGTGGTGGATGCCATTGCTTTCTCCAAAATCACAGAAATCAAAAAGTCTAGTATATAGCGATACAATTTTCAGGTATGTTATTTTATATAGAATTTCTTGGAGTGATTACAAAACTCAAAAATTCAATCTACTGTAAATAGAATTTCAGGTATGTTATTTATATAGAATTTCTTGTGTGCGAATACAAAAACTCAAGAATTCAATCTACTGTGAATACAATTTTCAGGTATGTTATTTTATATAGAATTTCTTGAGGTGATTACAAAACTCAAAAAAAAAATCAATCTACTGTGAATATAATTTTCAGGTATGTTATTTTATATAGAATTTTCTCAGAGCAAATACAAAACTCAAAAATCCGAGACAGTTTAGTTTTAACGTGTTCATATTTTAAAAAAAAATGCAAAATACGCCTTGGAGATTTCAACCAATCCACTTTACTAGATTGGGGAAACTCTAACTATTGTTATTTGGAACCTTTAACCTTTTTTTTAGTGACGTAGAGTACGCGTAGAGAGGTTGGGTTTAGTGTGTCGGTCGAGTCTCGGTGTCCTCTGTCCTCCCATACCAAAATAAACATAGGTCGTCATGGAACAAAAAAAAAAAATGTACCGAAAATTTTCTAAGTCCAGCGTTAAAAAAATCTTAAATTGCAAATATCTCGAAAATAGTAAGAGTTATCGAAAAAATATATCAAAAAACACCCCCATCTAAAAAAAAAACAATTATTATTATTTGTTTGTTTGCGTCACAATACGGAAATAATAAGAGGCACGCGCGCGTGTGTGGCACATCGTTTCCCCGAGAGGTTTACAAAGGTCACGATATATATATACATTTTGGTCCTCGGGACTTGGAAAATTACGATAAGGTGCATTCATCCTTGAAGGATGAGAGGATGAGAGTGCATCTTTCACTCATCACTGCTTTTCTGCGCCGTGAAACATCGTCAGTGTAATAAATGAGGCGCGGAACGTGGAGAGAAAGTGAGTTTTTGAGCTTTTTGTGGTCGTTTGGTCAAGAAATCAGAGTTGGCGTGGGAGTCACATTTACTATCTACTCGGAAATCGAAAATAGCGACCGGAAGTGGGGTTATCTTGGAAACGGTAAGACTTAGAAAAAATCTGTTTGCGGATTCGTCATGTACACCTATACGTGAGAAAAAGTATGAATAGAACTTATGTTCGGAAATCCAAAATAGCGACCGGAAGTGGGTTTATCTTGGAAATAGTAAGACTTAGGAGAAATCTGTTTGCGGATTCATCACGTACGCCTATATGTAAGTAAAATATGAATAGAACCTATGCTCGGAAATCCAAAATGGCGACCGGAAGTGGGATTATCTTGGAAACGGTAAGACTTAGGAAAAATCTGTTTGCGGATTCATCACGTACGCCTATATGTAAGTAAAATATGAATAGAACCTATGCTCGGAAATCCAAAATGGCGACCGGAAGTGGGATTATCTTGGAAACGGTAAGGCTTAGGAAAAATCTGTTTGCGGATTCATCACGTACGCCTATATGTAAGTAAAATATCAATAGAACCTATGATCGGAAATCCAAAATGGCGACCGGAAGTGGGGTTATCTTGGAAACGGTAAGACTTAGGAGAAATCTGTTTGGTGATTCATCATGTACACCTATATGTGAGAAAAAGTATGAATAGAACCTATGCTCGGAAATCCAAAATGGCGACCGGAAGTGGGGTTATCTTGGAAACGGTAAGACTTAGGAAAAATCTGTTTGGTGATTCATCATGTACACCTATATGTAAGTAAAATATGAATAAAACATATGCTCGGAAATCCAAAATGGCGACCGGAAGTGGGGTTATCTTGGAAACAGTAAGACTTAGAAAAAATCTGTTTGGGGATTCATCATGTACACCTATACGTGAGAAAAAATATGAATAGAACATATGTTCGGAAATCGAAAATAGCGACCGGAAGTGGGGTTATCTTGGAAACTGTAAGACTTAGGAAAAATCTGTTTGGGGATACATCATGTACACCTATACGTGAGAAAAAGTATGAATAGAACCTATGTTCGGAAATCGAAAATAGCGACCGGAAGTGGGATTATCTTGGAAACGGTAAGACTTAGGAAAAATCTGTTTGGGGATTCATCATGTACACCTATACGTAAGAAAAAGTATGAATAGAACCAATAGTGTCCGGAAGTCATGCGGGTTTGGACGTGACGACGCAGTTCAATAACATAGGTTAGACCAAGGAAAAAACCTTGGTGATTTTATTTCGAGTAAGGTGTTGGCAACACTGCGAGAAAATAAGGCTTATGTCTTACAAGAGCAAACCATTAAGTCGAGCCTCACCGAGCCTCACTTCGAGCCTCACTTTCGGTTGCAGAACTGTCTTTATGGTCCTACTCTAAAGTAGGTAAAAGCACGTAGAGGCTCTCGTGTAGTTTAGCACGAAAAAAATGAATAGGTTAAGTTATATCACGTAAGATCGTGGCATTCGTACCAAGTACGAGTAGGAAAAAAAAGAAATTTTGCTAAAACATCGCTAAACGCTAAAACATCGACAAAAAATTGTCAAAATATGTCAAAAACTGATATTCAATTGATAAAAAAAAGAGGCTACAAATGCCCTCGTACCAAGTACTACTTTGAACCGCTTAATATACACTACTTAAGCCACATAAATAAATTTGTCACCAATGATAATAAAGTGTATTTTTCTTATACCCCCATACAGACATTACGAACAAGGGAGTTGTACGGTAATCCCGTACGCCACTGTTTTAGATATAATGAAGTCCCATCAAAAAAGTTTCACTTTTGTGGCCAGGGACCAATATATGTACCCGAGTCTACGTGTGCATTAGATACGCACCCTGCTCACATTCATGATCGTTCTTTAGAGGATGAGTTGTGGGAGGCAATTTGCAACAATCAATCCAAAAACTAGCAAAAAAAAAAGAGGAGCTCTTTCTCAAACAATAATGTAATGTTTACAAATGTATATTTGAGATAAAAAAGCGTTAGTATAACGCTACTTTGTAGTAGAATAGTATTCTCTGATATGTAACAATTGAAAAAACTTGATGTATTACATACTTTGTAGTAGTCTAGTTTGTGAAAATAAAAATTTCGTGTGTAGAAACCATTTGTTTCATTTATAAAAAGTGGAATTGAGTTACTAAAAAAGGTACTTGAAAATATAATTACAATACTTACAATACTGATAGGCAAAGATGTCATCTTTGGATACAACGTTCTTCGCAACACACTCCAAAGTAACAATTTGGTATCAGATTACAAGAGGGAGCGTCTATATACCCCCAAGCATCATAAAGTACCTTATAAAAAATCCAGCTTTCATTTTACCCGCTAACTTTGCTATTCAGTCTTGCAGTCGCTTCGTAGCCCTCCCGGATACATAACATATTTCTTCGTATTTATACGTATATATCGTAGAATGTGAGATATGTGGCATGTCTCTTTCCAGTAAAACTATCTATATTCGGTAAACAATTATAGATGTTTTTTCACTGAAGTCTCGACTATCTCGGGACGCGTGCAACTTTCCAAAATAAAGTATTGGCGACAAGTGCTAACCAGTACAAATTTAAGCACCATTCAAAAATCATAATAGAGTCAGGGCGTAATGCCCTTTAGATGAGAGGGAAAAAAACGTTTTAGCAAAGACCGCGAGAACTAACAATGGAGGCTCACCCCCATCCCCCGTGCGAACGAGTTGTGGGAAACTTTCCCCTGGGTAAGGGTCTCGCAGTTTACCCGTAGGCATCTTTCGCTGTTTCATCATGGCTGGGTACAGGGAAACAACATCTAAAAGTTTCATGCAAGAATTCTCGCCATCTTGGCGTTCGTATAGAGCACTGAAAAGTTCTGTACGTCCGCCATTGAAGGCTTGTTTGGGGATAAGCGGGTAGTCAAGCGAGTAGCAGTTCTCACCAATAAATTTGCGTAGTTCCAGGTTGGTTTTGATTTCGTTATGGAACTCACATTCCCATTTTTTCAATTACCGTGTACCCCATTTGCACCCCCGACACGTGTCGCTTGATTAATTAACAAAAGCGTCTCCCCTCGATACTGAATTATAAACCCATTAATGTCAATTAAAGGTCTATTGTTAGCTCCTAAGTATTATCCCATCTACTTACATGGTCTCATCTATGTAGACGACCTCACGATCTTTTGTCGCTCACGGAATCTCGCGTCAGCTTCTCGTCAACTCCAACTGACGATAAAACGTTTTGTTCAGACGAATTGTCATTCTTATTAAGCTTGTTGCCATGCAGTGTGCGCATGCGCAGTGTGAGTCCGAGTTTGAGTCGTGAGACGACGTACGTGTGTTGTACGCCTCGTCATATTCGTGTACATTTGTGTGGAACCCTTCATTATATTTGGTGTTATTTACGTGCTTCATGTTATTAAAGTATAAGTTAATCTACATATATGTTTCATTTGCACCAGAGTGAACTGACATACGCGAAACCACACACCCAGGAACTAGGAAGCTATTCATGGTCCTCCTGTGCCCGGATAAATGGTTGATTCGATTCGTTACGGCCCGGTCATCCATTGTGTTCCCGCTGAGAAAGTGCGCCTTATTAACGGCTTTGTGTTTGAGCTTCGAGAGACAGTGGTTTTGTGCTTACCGGCAATTCTGTGCATCGTATCCTTGCCGGGTGTGACTGTGATCTTCGTGTATGTACTTTACGTGTTCTGAAACTGAAATATGGAGCAAATACTTTCAAACAAACGTCTCCTCAAACGTGACGTCACACGTTTGGAGAAGAAATTGGCGGCAGATGATCTCACCGAAGGTAATGTTTTAGTGTACATAGACAAAGCATTACAACTGACAGAAGACACTCAAAAACTGATCCGTGAAATCTCTGAAAAGTGCAACGACGAACAGTTTGAGCAATATGATGAGGAAATTGGTTCAGTGCAAGACAGGCTCGACGAAGCATTGGCCAAGTTATACATCGCGAAAAAACAGCAAACTACCGTGACCGTGACCGAGACAAAGACAGTGAGTGATGTGCGTCTACCGAGGTTAGATTTGCCTACTTTTACAGGTAATCTACAGCAGTGGCTTTCTTTTAGAGACTTGTTCGTGGCGTCCGTACACAACAACGCGTCACTTTCGCCCGCTCAAAAACTGCAGTATTTGAAATCGAGCGTCCGTGGTGAACCCGCGTTATTGTTACAGTCTATAGCGATAACCGATTCGAATTACAAAGAAGCATGGGACATTCTGACTAACAGATATGAACAGAAACACGCGCTAGTGAACGACACAATTAAGCGGCTTGTGTCCCAACCCTCATTACAAACTGAGTCTGCTGTCGGCTTACGCAAGCTTGTTGACGTGACGACAGAATGTGTTCGAGTTTTACGTGTGTTGGACATTCCAGTGCAGCATTGGGACGCTATCCTAGTGTTTCATACCGTGGAGAAATTGGACAGTACTTCGAGGCAACAATGGGAGCTGAGCGTGTCGTCCGAGCAACTTCCTACTTTCGAACAGCTGAGCGGCTTCCTGGACAACAGAGCGAGAGCGCTCGCAGCATCTGCATCTTCCAAGGACCCGAAACCAGGATCCCAAAGGAAACCCCCCACCCCCCACAGTGAACCCAGTGCTAGAAGAAGTGCTAATTCATTTCACGTGTCGTCCTCTTGCCCCATGTGCCGAGAATCGCATTTTTTGAGTAAATGTGAAGAATATATGAGCCTATCTGTGCCAGAGAGGGAAGTGTTTGTGAAATCGAAGGGCTTGTGTTTCAACTGCCTTGATAATTCCCATTTTGTGGATAGGTGTAAATCAGGCTCGTGTAGGTCTTGTGGTAAGTCTCACCACACGTCTATCCATCGTGAAACTTCGCAAAGAGCTAAGGTAAGTGGAAACGTGGCAACGCCGCAAGTGGTGTCGCACATAACAGCTGATACGCAGTGTGACGCAACGCGTGTCTTGTTACCGACTGCTGTTGTGAGAGTAAAGGGTAAACAAAATCAACTTCACTCCATGCGAGCACTTTTGGATAGTGCTAGTGAAAAGTCATTTTTGAGCGAGAACGCAGCCCAATTATTAGGCTTGAAACGTAAAAAAGTGTTCGTGTCGGTTACTGGAATTTCGGGTGTAAATGCCGGCAATTCGCACTCTACTGTTGATTTGAACATACTCTCTAAAAACGGGGACAGATCCTATCATTGCTCGCCCTTAATTGTGAAGAAAATATCCAACACAGTGCCACAAGCGTGTGTACCAAACACTCTGAGTTTTAAACATTTACGAAACCTTGAACTTGCCGATCCTTCATATCACAAACCTGACACTATTCAGTTGCTTATCGGGGCTGATCTTTTCCCATTGTTACTAATGAGTGGAAGAAGAGAGGGGAGAATGAATGAACCCGTGGCTATTCAAACCCGCTTGGGATGGGTTGTTTGTGGCAAAACTCCTCAACAAAGACCTCAACAATCTCTGTCTTCTTATCACATTGTTGTACAAGAAAATGATCTGAACGAAACTCAGAATAAGTTTTTTGAATCGGAGGAGATTCCTAACTTACGAGTGCCGAGTCAAGAAGAGCAATTGTGCGAGGAACATTTCGTACGAACACATTATCGCGAGGATGATGGTCGGTACGTCGTACGCTTACCATTTAAGGTCAACCGCGACGAGTTAGGTTATTCAAAGGATAAGGCGATGAAATGTTTGCTTAGTCAAGAGCGTAGGCTTCGAGTTGATAGCCAGAGACTAGAACAATACCAGTCATTCATGCAAGAGTACATTGCGTTGAATCATATGACACCAGTGGCGGACTGTGAACCACCCAGCACCCCCGCTGATTCTTATTTCATTCCGCATCATTCTATAACAAAGGAGACAAGCACAAGTACGAAACTGAGAGTAGTTTTTAATGGATCGAGTAAAACTAGCACAGGCGTGTCCTTGAATGACGTGTTAATGAATGGAGGTAAACAACAGCCAGAGTTACTATCCATTTTGTTACGTTTTCGTGGCCATCTTATTGCATTGACGAGTGATGTTCGGATGATGTATCGCCAGATAAAGGTGAATCTTCAGGACAGAGACTACCAATTAATTTTGTGGAGAGAATCCCCCAATCAACCTGTGATTGTTTATCGTTTAAATACGCTCACGTATGGCACGGCACCAGCTGCTTTTCTTGCTACGAGAGTGTTACGTCAGTTAGCAGACGATGAAGGTGAAAATTACCCGATTGCAGCAGAAGTCTTAAAGCAACAGTTTTATATGGACGATTTGAGCAGTGGAGCTGACAGTGTTCCAGAAGCAATAGAGATGCAGCAACAATTGACACAATTGTTGAGAAAGGGTGGATTTGAGTTGCATAAGTGGACGTCAAATCATGCGGACGTGTTGAACAGTATTCCTGAGCATTTGCGAGAGAAACCTACAATATCTTCCATCCATAACAGCGAATTCATAAGAACTCTTGGCCTTGTGTGGCACCCGGATACTGATCATTTGAGTTTCATCATTAACCCACCTAGTGAACACCCTGTATTAACCAAAAGGTTGTTGTTGTCTGAGGTAGCTCGCATATTTGATCCACTCGGATTACTAGCCCCAGTCACTATGTTAGCTAAAATATTAATTCAATCACTGTGGAAGGAACAGTTAAATTGGGATGAACCTATTCCTAGTGACATAAGAGAAATATGGGAAAGATATTGTGCTGAATTACATGTGTTACAGAGCATACAGTTGCCACGATGCTTAAAATGTAGAGAACCAACTTTGTGTCAACTGATTGGTTTTTGTGATGCCAGTGAGAAAGGTACATGTGCTATTGTGTATCTACGAACAGTATATGATGACAACGCTGTTACAGTCAGATTGTTAGTTTCGAAAACAAAGCTTGCACCCATAAAACCTGTAACATTGCCACGTTTAGAGTTATGTGCTGCTGTGTTGTTAGCCAAATTGATTAGTGTTGTGCAGTCATCATTGTCATTGCATATAGAGGATATTTTCCTTTGGTCTGATTCACAGATCACCCTATGTTGGATTAAATCAGATCCATCCAGATGGAGTACATTTGTTTCGAACCGAGTTTCACTCATTCATGAACTGACGAATCCTCAACAGTGGTTTCATGTGCGTTCGAAAGAAAACCCTGCAGACATTGGTTCTCGTGGTGCTTTCCCTACACAGTTGTGTGAAGCTCATTTATGGTGGAATGGTCCATCATTTCTTTACTTGCCTGAGTTGCCTATGCATGAATCATCTACAGTGGAAAGTGAAGAAATAAAAAGGGAGGAAAGAAAAACAAGGATTCGGGTGCTGTTGACTACAACCTTTAACACTAAGGAGTTATTGCAGAGATTCTCATCATTCTTGAGATTAATACGTGTTACTGCTTGGATGTTTAGATTCATAAGCAATTGTAGAGCGCCTTCCATGCAGCGAAACGAGCAGACGTTGACAACCGAAGAGTTATCAGCTGCGACTGAGTTTTGGGTCAAGGTCACCCAACGTGAAGCTTATGAGAGCGAGGTTAACTGTTTACAAACAGAACAGGAGCTCCCCTCATCCAGTAAACTTCTTTCGTTGAGTCCATTCATTGACAATAATTGTGTGTTACGAGTAGGTGGGCGTTTACATAATGCTGATGTGTCTTCAGATAAGAAACATCCTATAGTGTTACCCAAAAATCATCCGTTTACTGAACTATTATTGAGACATGAACATGTGAAAAATCTCCATGCAAATCCGCAATTGTTACATGCTATTGTGACACAAACATATTGGATAGTTGGGCTTCGAGATATGGTTCGTAGCATAGTGAACAAATGTGTTATTTGTAGACGTGTCAAGGCTATTACAGCTAAACAATTGATGGGAAGTTTACCGCCTCCTAGAGTAAACGAAGCAAGACCTTTTGTTAACACAGGCACTGACTTTGCAGGTCCGATTTCAATTAAGTCTGGATTTTTGAAATCACATAAAATAATCAAGGGTTACATTGTTTTGTTTATATGTCTTTCTACTAAGTGTGTTCACATTGAAGTTGTATCTTCAGCAACTACTAATACTTTTATTGCATGTTTGAGACGTTTCATATTTCGTAGAGGAAAACCTGCTAACCTGTATTCTGATTGTGGTACTCAGTATGTAGGAGCTGACAAACTATTGCATAAAATGTTGTATTTTTTGAGAGAATCGAACCATAGAGAAACTGTGCATAACTTTCTGACAAATGAAGGAATCAAGTGGCATTTTAATCCCCCTTCCTCACCTTGGTTTGGCGGAATTTGGGAAAGTAACATAAAATGCATAAAATATCATTTGAAACGTGTTGTGGGCAATGCTGTGTTGAATTTTGAAGAGCTTTACACAGTATTAGTGCAGATAGAAGGTTGTTTGAACTCTCGTCCAATCACAGCCATGTCAAGTGACCCCAATGACCTGACAGCACTTACGCCAGGGCATTTCCTGATTGGCGACAACCTACTTAACATTCCAGAAGATGATTTCACCAAGAGCAAAATTAACCGCCTGACGCGTTGGCAAAGGTGTCAACAAATCGTGCAGCATTTTTGGAGAAGATGGCATTTGGAGTACATATCTGGACTTCAAAGTAGACCGAAGTGGCAGAAGAGATTGCCTAACCTTCAAGTCAATGATTTAGTGTTAATAAAGGAAGATAACGTACCCACATTGAAGTGGAAATTAGGTAGAGTTATCGAAACTCACAAAGGACAAGATGGTTTGGTAAGAGTTGCAACTGTTAAAACTAAAGACGGTGAACTAAAGAGGCCTATTATGAAGCTTGCACCTCTACCAATTGAGAAAGTGTAAATATGTAACCAGAAAGGAAAATTGTGTTTATTGTAATCTATGTATTCAAGTGTAATATGTTATATTGTAAAAGGTAATAATTATTGTGTATTCTAATTTTGGAAGCTGATCTTCCAAGAGGGGCCGTGATGTTCAGACGAATTGTCATTCTTATTAAGCTTGTTGCCATGCAGTGTGCGCATGCGCAGTGTGAGTCCGAGTTTGAGTCGTGAGACGACGTACGTGTGTTGTACGCCTCGTCATATTCGTGTACATTTGTGTGGAACCCTTCATTATATTTGGTGTTATTTACGTGCTTCATGTTATTAAAGTATAAGTTAATCTACATATATGTTTCATTTGCACCAGAGTGAACTGACATACGCGAAACCACACACCCAGGAACTAGGAAGCTATTCACGTTTCGTTGAGTGTTCCTTCCAAACTGGTTTCAGCTTTTCTTCTGAGAAATCCGTGTGCGTCCATTTCTGTCGTCAACGTACATTCCACTTTGACACTGACCTGTACATGGGAAAGAAAGCTCCCCTACGTTTCGTGAATGAGGTCCGATTTCTCGGCCTCATCTGGACCTCATCCCATGCCAACGTCACCTTCGCGAGTTAAAGTTCTCTTGTCTGAAGATTCTCAACCTTCTACCTCTGGAAATTGTGGTCGTTTTGCTTGACTTTTGCACTTGGCAAGGTAGCGTGATGATCGTTATTTCGATTGTCTTTTGTAAATCTGCATGAATTGTAAATTTTCCATTGCAAATTTGAGGCTATTGACAACTTTTCACCACATACTGCACTGAATTCTTTTGGATGTCTTAAAAGGAGACTGGCGTCTGTACTCAACCAGTGTAGTTCTGTGTAAGAGTTTACGCTTTTGATTATCGTCAATTTGTTTTGGAGGCGAGCGTTGTGCTTCTAAGAACTTCATAATCTCGTTCCCTCTCTTTCATCGGAAGCACTACCATTTGGTATTCTGATCCAAAATCACCCTGAAACTTAATATCTTCCACTTTGCATCCACAGGATGGATCGACTCTTGCTTCGCGGCACAGCCACACAACAGCTTCTTTGAGTTTACCTATAGTATATCTTCGTAGGGATTGGATTTTGTTTTGTATACTTGCTTGACTTGAGCCAATGCTATAGCTCATGCAAACACAAATATCCTTGTTACTAATTATAGTAATAGCTCACTTTCTCTGATAATGCTTAATCATTGTTAGTATACTTTCTACAGTGTGTCGGGGTGTAAGGGATGACCCTTCCACGTAGTACAACCTGGAATTCAGTTTGCAGACTAACGAGGTTCTGGCGTCTGGACTTACAGCCACTATTATCTTCGTAGGTTTGTGTGTGTTTTTTGTCCTTATGTGTGCTGAGTGCGTCTTTAGAGCTTCGGCTTTTTACTGAAGTCAGAATATTTTAGTTTACAACATTACAGTTATTAGTTATGTTTTAGATAATGTAAAGGGTTGGACCCCAGCTTCATTCAGTTTACTTATAGTATAAAGTGCAAAATCGTCCAAATGCTGACGCACCCAAGATTTTAAATTCAATCAATCAATCTACAGCGTGTCACGAACCCAGGACCTTTTGCTCACTGGTCCTTGTGATGTATCATTTCACCGAAGTACTCGCGGATCTTGTATTATCGCTATACTCGTTCAGGCTTGCTGCAATCGTCCGATCAATGAATTGCAATTGGCGAACTTGCACCGAACAAAGGTTCGGCGATAATACGATCTCTTCTCTATTTGGCATACCCTTTGTTCCTACTATTAGCATTGACTCCTCATCGACTAAATACAGTACTGTTTTCCAAATTTACTACATTGACGTCAAGTCCTCACAGGATATATGACGCTGTGAAGAGTAAAGTGATAATTTGGTATTATACATTGTTTGGAAATCAATTAAAAATGACAACTTCTTAAGATTCCTTTGAGAGTAAGGCAAGTAAAATTTGGGATCTTGAGTAAGTGTTATGTTTCCATATTTTTTTTGAAGCCATGTACATTTACATGATTGGCTTGTCCTGTTGGAACATTCGTACATAAGGGGTGTAAGGGGTACCTTCCACGTAGGCGCCCAAAAGTCAACCTCACTTCCACCTAGTGCACCCTGGACTAAAGATTAACGAGGCTCTGGCGACTGGCACTATGGCCAGTATAATTTTGTGTGTGTTGCCCTGTTTTTTGTCCTTGTGTGTGGTGAGTGCCCTTTTACAGCCTCAGCTTTTAACAGAAGTCAGAACATTTTAAAATTTTTAATGCAACGTTAGAGTTGTTATACGTAATGGTAAGGGGCTGGCCCCGTATAATGTGAAGGGAGCAAAATAGCCTAAGTGCTGACGTTCCCAAAATTTTAAATTCAAATTCAAATTCATTCGTACATAACATATGGGTATGGAGAGATTTGAAGGCATAACATTGTAAAGTCCTTACCATAGACATAAGAACCAATATCGAAGGCTTTAAATAAAACTCTACAGTTGCAATTGTTACTTTTATTGGTGGGCAGTGCTTCTTCCACTTTCAGCGTTAACTTATTGACGTGTTCGGCCAGCACTTCAACAGCAGACGATTCTGAGCTATAGTGGGACATTTGTTGTGCTGTCAGAAGGTCTAATTCCACTTGAAACGTGTGCAGCTGTTACTTTATATCGTGATTGGTACAGCCGACGTAGTGCTGACTACGGGGTTATGTTGCATAGGAATGCGTAACTCAGCGGGAGAGGGAAACAAGGTTTCTTTCTGTGCCATATGCAGGAGTTCCTGCACAGTTCTACGGCGCATCAAGAATTTAGCTTTCTCGAACTCTGTCAGGTCCTTCAAAAACTCTGGAACTGAATCATAATGTTTCTTATAAATCTCCCTCATGAATTCGGGTTGAAGACCCTCATTTATGTACTCGAGTTGTTTATTAACGGCTATGATAGGGTTCTTTTTAAACAGAAGTCTGCTTGTCCCGAGAATAAGAGATACCGGCTCATCATACTCTGCGGTATCGTGTTTGTTTTTCAAATTTCCAGCTGATCGAAAGAGTTTGTGATCTCTCTGATCATTTTTTCTTCACATCGTCATAAGTGATTAAACTTACTCCTTGTTGCAGGCGGATGGCATTAAACCATCCCAGCGCTGGGCCGCTCAGCAAGACTGGAAGCCCCCTCCATGTAGGACTGCCTTGGCGGGGCGAGGGGGCTTAGTACGGAGGCCTTTTTCATCTCATCATATCACTCATTCTTCACATCCATATCTCACGTTTTCATCATTCCATCACGTCATTCATATCCATATCTTTGACCTCCCTATAACTAAGGGTCCTGCTAGAGGAGACAACCTCGATAAAAAAAAAACCTATCCCAAGGTGTGAGTTGCACGTGCCGATGGGACAGTGTTAGCTGCAGGGGTAGGTCCAGTCGCGAACGTGGCCTCGGGGATTTCGGTTTGGTCCTCGAGTAGCCTCCATTTTTGGGGGTAGGCCTTCCTCGGCGTAGAGGGAATGTCGAGGCGACAGTTTATGGTCCCTCCACAACAACAAAATTTTGTACATGGGTACAAGAAACAACTCAAACGGGGGGAAACCCCCAAAACGAGCGCGGCCTTCGAGCCCGCTTCAATTATCGGAAAAGACAAGTAACGTGCCACGTTATCTTGTGATTAGTATTGTGCAGAAGACCGAGAGTAACGATGAATCTGCAACAACCAAGAAACATGGAGCTGCTACATTAGAGGACTTGTCACCGTTTCTGATCAAGAAACAGCTAGACTACGCCGCTGGTTCAGACGTACCAGAAATAAAAAAAAGCTGAGAAACGGGAGTCTGTTTATCCAGACCAGCACAGATCGCCAGACCAACAACCTTTAAAAGTTAAGATCTTTGGGCGACTTCCCTGTTAATGTTGAACCCCATCGTCAACTTAACAGTAGTAAAGGTGTGATTCGCCACTGGGATCTGCTAAATGCTGAGGAGGAAGAGATCCTTGAAGCACTCTCAGACCAACATGTGACCGCAGTGCAGCGAATAAAGACGCGAAAGTCCGGAGAGCTTCTACCAACTGCTTCAATTATACTGACGTTTCAAACGACCACTCTCCCAGATATTGTACGGGCTGGATATTTGAGACTAAAAGTCCGGCCGTACATCCCTAACCCGATGCGATGTTTCAAATGCCAGCACTTTGGGCACACTCAACCTTCCTGCATGACCGCCCTTTGTGGTAAGTGTAGTCTGCCTGATCATGGGACCGAACCTTGCTCTTCTGGTCCCAAATGCATTAATTGCCAAGGTGAGCACCCAGTCTGGCATCGTGAATGCCCCTCTTTCCAACAAGAGAAGAAAATCAGAGAGTTGGTCGTCACAGAAAATCTCCGCTGGTGAAGCATAACAACGTCTCCGTGAAAGTATACGCACCACTTTACTTGTCATTCGGTACAGTTGCTGCAGCTGCTCTTACCCGTCGCAGTATAGGTGTACAAACCAGCGACGTGCCAACCCAAACAACAACGATTCCCGTAGTAGCTGGCCCTGCTTCGAGGAAACCAGCAACCACTCCTCGCTCCACAGAGAAAACGTTCAAGCAGGTGCATACCAAGGAATATTTTCTGAAGTCAAGTAGCTTTCCAGTCAGGGCGGCATCGACCATCCTGAGACTTAAAGCGCAGCTGGAAGCTGCCCGGCGGGCGCTAAAACCACCCGCCACAACTCCCCCGTCTTCATCCCCTTCGCCCTCTGTCTCCTTACCCGAGAACATGATACAGGACGAAGCCGCGGATGAAGAATTTATCAAGGTGAAAGGGCCTAGAAATAGAGTACGCCTCAAAAGGTAACTATAATACCTTCAGCTATGGCTTTTTGTCTCAATGGAACCTTAACGATTTCCGTACTCATCTCGAGGAACTGCAAACCTTAATATCTGAATTTGACCCTGCCATCATATGTCTCCAAGAGACACATTTTCGTCCAAAGGAATCAGGATTCTGAACGGATACACGCTTTACCGCACCGACAAGCTTCCTGAGGGTCGTAGTGCACACGGTGGTGTTGCAATCGATGTTCGAGATAACATCCACTCAACGCCAATCTTTCTCACCACCCCCCTCCAAGCTGTCGCCGTGCGGGTCCATCTACCACATCCAATATCTGTGTGCTTGTCTACATCATAAGGGAGGTGCGATTCTCTCTTGAGGACCTCCTTTCTATTTTCGAACAACTTCCGTCTCCTGTAGTTCTTTTGGGCGATTTTAATTCCTACCATCGTTTGTGGGGCTCCGTTCGTAGAGAGCCCCGGGGTCAAATTGTAGATCAATTCCGTGAGGCATCAGGTTTAACGTTGCTGAATGATGGGACTCCCACATATTTCAGTCCTTCCTCAGGCACACACTCTGCGTTGGACTTGTCCTTCTGCAGTCCCAGCCGTGCATCTTGGACCCTTCACCCTGATCTCTGTGGGAGTGATCACTTCCCACTCTTTCTAACTTTCGAACATCTTCAGCACTCACGTGAACAACACCCTCACTGGCATCTCAGTCGATCTTAGTAGAATTGGAACGAGATGGGAGCTTTTTTCATCGATTATCTGTTATTTTTAATTGACATTAATGGCTTTTTTATTCATTATCGAGGGGTGACGCTATTGTTAATTAATCAAGTGCAACGTGTCGTGGGTGGAGGAGGAGATGAGTCATCGATGACTCATGCACACGTGTGAGTTTGAAATTAATGGTTTTCCATTATTGCACAAAAGACACTATTATGTATTCCGTTTTCGGCCTAAGCTAACCTATTGTTGTATTTTATATGTGCTTTTCTGGCGGATATGAGTCATGGGTGCTTTATGCACACGTGCGAACTTGGAATTAATGGTGGAAAAGAATGGGTGGAATTTAGAAAGAGAGAAAGTGACAGAACCTGGAACAATAACAATACATATTGTTAATGTTATTTTCGAGTATTCTTTGTATAATATTTTCAAAAAGAATGCAAAACGCTTAAACTTTGTTTGCATGGCAGTTAAAAACAACTTGAAATAAAGAATAGTACACAAAAAAATACTTACCATGTTAAAAAGCCTTTAGTTGCACTGCAACAACTCAGTCACGCTAAAAAATCAGTACGTCTTTCAAGCCAAACACTTGAGAACTCTCTTGGACCGCTTCGTCTTCCGTTCGTTATTTATAGATTCTTAGACAAAATTCCCGTCAATATAAATATTATTTTTCATTACTCTTCTCTGATTGGTTGATTCATTTATTAAAAACATTCACTCATTGGTTAATATTTTCTAGCCTCTACCCAGGACTGTTTGAGCACCTCAATTATACCAAGTATGAGGTACCACCGACGCCAAAATGGCCGCTCGTGACGCCTTAGAGTAGCCAAAGAAAATAACGTGTCCTGAAAACGCATTAACTTCAAGTTACCACGAGTGCCTGAATCAGCCTTGACTCATATCCGGCTAAAACACATATATAAAGTACAACGATAGTGTTAGGTTAGGGTAAAAAACAAACTCCACAATAGTGTCTTTCGTACATTAATGGAAAACCATTAATTCCAAACTCCCACGTGTGCATAAAGCACCCATGACTCATATCCGGCAGAAACGCATATATCAAGTATAACAATAGGGTTAGGTTAGGGTAAAAACGGAATACATAGTATCTTTTGTGCACTAATGGAAAACCATTAATTCCAAACTCACACGTGTGCATGAGTCATCGATGACTCATCTCCTCCTGCACCCCCGACACGTGTCGCTTGATTAATTAACAAAAGCGTCTCCCCTCGATACTGAATTATAAACCCATTAATGTCAATTAAAGGTCTATTGTTAGCTCCTAAGTATTATCCCATCTACTTACATGGTCTCATCTATGTAGACGACCTCACGATCTTTTGTCGCTCACGGAATCTCGCGTCAGCTTCTCGTCAACTCCAACTGACGATAAAACGTTTCGTTGAGTGTTCCCTCCAAACTGGTTTCAGCTTTTCTTCTGAGAAATCCGTGTGCGTCCATTTCTGTCGTCAACGTACATTCCACTTTGACACTGACCTGTACATGGGAAAGAAAGCTCCCCTACGTTTCGTGAATGAGGTCCGATTTCTCGGCCTCATCTGGACCTCATCCCATGCCAACGTCACCTTCGCGAGTTAAAGTTCTCTTGTCTGAAGATTCTCAACCTTCTACCTCTGGAAATTGTGGTCGTTTTGCTTGACTTTTGCACTTGGCAAGGTAGCGTGATGATCGTTATTTCGATTGTCTTTTGTAAATCTGCATGAATTGTAAATTTTCCATTGCAAATTTGAGGCTATTGACAACTTTTCACCACATACTGCACTGAATTCTTTTGGATGTCTTAAAAGGAGACTGGCGTCTGTACTCAACCAGTGTAGTTCTGTGTAAGAGTTTACGCTTTTGATTATCGTCAATTTGTTTTGGAGGCGAGCGTTGTGCTTCTAAGAACTTCATAATCTCGTTCCCTCTCTTTCATCGGAAGCACTACCATTTGGTATTCTGGTCCAAAATCACCCTGAAACTTAATATCTTCCACTTTGCATCCACAGGATGGATCGACTCTTGCTTCGCGGCACAGCCACACAACAGCTTCTTTGAGTTTACCTATAGTATATCTTCGTAGGGATTGGATTTTGTTTTGTATACTTGCTTGACTTGAGCCAATGCTATAGCTCATGCAAACACAAATATCCTTGTTACTAATTATAGTAATAGCTCACTTTCTCTGATAATGCTTAATCATTGTTAGTATACTTTCTACAGTGTGTCGGGGTGTAAGGGATGACCCTTCCACGTAGTACAACCTGGAATTCAGTTTGCAGACTAACGAGGTTCTGGCGTCTGGACTTACAGCCACTATTATCTTCGTAGGTTTGTGTGTGTTTTTTGTCCTTATGTGTGCTGAGTGCGTCTTTAGAGCTTCGGCTTTTTACTGAAGTCAGAATATTTTAGTTTACAACATTACAGTTATTAGTTATGTTTTAGATAATGTAAAGGGTTGGACCCCAGCTTCATTCAGTTTACTTATAGTATAAAGTGCAAAATCGTCATCGATGACTCATGCACACGTGTGAGTTTGAAATTAATGGTTTTCCATTAGTGCACAAAAGATACTATTATGTATTCAGTTTTTACCATAACCTAACACTATTGTTGTATTTTATTAATGCGTTTCTGTCGGATATGAGTCACAGATGTTTTATACTGACGTTGGAGTTTGGAATTAATGGTTTTTCCATTAATGTACAAAATACACTATTATGGAGTTCGTTTTCGGACTATTCTAACACTATTGTTGTATTTTATTAATGCGTTTCTGCCGGATATGAGTCATGGGTGCTTTATACAGACGTGGGAACTTGGAATCAATGGTTTTTCCATTAATGTACAAAAGACATTTTCGGCCTATTCTAAGGCGTCACGTCCGGTTATTTTGGCGTCGGTGGTGAGTCATATTTGGTATAATTGAGGAGCTCGAACGGTCCTGGGTAGAGGCTAGAAAATATTAACCAATGAGAGAAGATTTTTAATAAATGATTCAACCAATCAGAGAAGAGTAATGAAAATAATATTTATATTGACTGGCCTTTTGTCTAAGAATCTATAAATATCGAGCGGAAGACGAAGCGGTCCAAGAGAGTTCTCAAGTGTTTGGCTTGAAAGTCGTACTGATTTGTTAGCGTGACTGAGTTGTTGCAGTGCAACTAAAGGCTTTTTAACTTGGTAAGTATCTTTTTTTGTGTACTATTCTTTATTTCAAGTTGTTTTTTAACTGCCATGCAAACAAAGTTTAAGCGTTTTGCATTATTTTTGAAAAGATTATACAAAGAATACTCGAAAATAACACTAACAATATGTATTGTTATTGTTGCAGGTTCTGTCACTTTCTCTCTCTCTGAATTCCACCCATTCTTATGTCACTGCGATGTTTTTTTAAAAATATTATACAAAAATATTAGAAAATAACACTAACAATGTGTATTGTTATTGTTCCAGGTTTTTCTCTTTTTCTGAATTTGACATACGAGGGAAGAATGGCTTCCAGCTCCAGGTCCATCAGCAGTGCGGTGAGTACAGCCGAATCCATTTTAATCTATTTTAACCTGGGATATTACACTTCTCCAGAAGATATTATTAATGCCTACTACAACTTTTGCGAGAGGGTGGTTATTTACTATGATTACCCATATTCTGATCCGACCTTGTTTTGCGAGACGGCTCACACCATATTAAATCAAATTGGCGCTGGCGAACCCCTTTTTTCAATAGCGGGGGAACGGAACAGATATTTCAGACGCTTTGCCATGCTAGGCCGGGAGGTTTCCTTTGATATCCCAACGCAGGTAGTCGGGGACCCTCATTCTTTTGTCAGATCGATGTTCAAGTTCATGATGAGAAGGGTTTTTTATGATGTTGTACCCGAAAGTCGGTGTGGCAGCCAGCGTCGCAAATGCGAGCATCGAGTTCCCCAGTCCAAACAACAGCCACTACTTCAATGTGGCAGCCAACGTTGTTGCAGGTGCGAGCATCGAGTCCAACCACTACTACTTCAATGTGGCAGCCAACGTTGTTGCAGGTGCGAGCATCGAGTCCAACCACTACTACTTCAATGTGGCAGCCAGCGTCGCAAGTGCGAGCATCGAGTCCACCAGTTCAGTGGCAGCCAGCGTCGCAAGTGCGAGCATCGAGTCCACCAGTCCAAACGACAGCAACTACTCCCCAAACAATAATGTGGCAGACTTTGAACTGTCGAGCACCTTTTTTTACCTTACCAGAATTGCCAGCAGCACCGCAAGCCAAAAATCAATTATTTGCCTTGCCGGAATTGCAAGTGCGGGTGTCGAATCTGCCAGTCCAAATATCCGTGTGGCAGCCGGCATCAGAAGCGTCGGATACACCGACCCAAACAACAACAGCAGCAATTTCCACGTGGCTATCCCTGTCGGGCCTAACGGACCAAACTTCCCCGCCGATGCGATGCGACGGAAGCGAGGCTGCCGGTGCTGGTTTTTTTGCCCGCACGTCATCATCGTCGTCGCCTTTTTTTGGTATCGCAGGTTTCGAGAGGTGCTCCAAGAATGTTTTCACCAAGCCCAATGTGTGTTTGGATAGATTATTTTGTTAAATTTTGGCGAAAAGCTAAGCTGAGGAGATTGGTGTGGCAACCTATACCAAACCTGCACCATCAAATCCTCTAATAAATTAAATAAAAATTTTGGTAAAATAATCTATGGTGCGTGAACAGAGCACACATTTTGTATTGGGCAACCTAACCAAGCACGCCATGCAAAGTATAGCATGCTTGCACGGCAACACCAAAATGTCTGCTCTGTTGACGAAGCAAATTTTACATGTAAATTACCCGATTGAGCAGGTGTTGATTCAAATTTATCACCCACCAGATGCAGTACCATCATGCAGGAGGGAAAAGCTTGCAGATGCTCGGTGACTGGATCGTCGTCGTCTTGCCAATCTTCCAAGCCCAGGCCGCAAGCAAAACACCTGGCGCCATCGTAGGCGTGATTTAGGATATCGTTCGTGGTGAAGAATCCAGCCGCAGCCAGCGCTTCGATGGATATTTTTTTTTTCGGCCATTTCTGAAGAGAGTTTAATCTGGCCTCGTATTGTGAAAAGTATGGAAAAGTTATAATAAATCTGTTAAAATCCATCTATTTGTTTGTTTATTGCTGTACTACCAAGCAAATTTTTTTTTGTATAATAATTTTAACATGCAGTAAAGGTAATGTTAATAAGTAGAGAGATTCACAAAAATTAGTTAAAAACATAGTTTATTTGGTGTTTAGTGTGTGTATACATATCGTTGCGCAAACATTTATTATGATATCAAATTTCGCAACAGGCGAATATGAAAACATTTAAAAAATTTCTCAGAATGTGCGCAATCAACTTTTCCTCCACCTTTGAACAATAACACAAATGTGTGTAATTTGCTTTATACTCTATAAACATTTGTTACAATACAGCGCCAACAAGGGCGAGTGAAAACCTTACTTGAACAAATACAACGCCGCCAAAAGACGATGTGTGTAATCTACTTCATAATACAGCGCCGACAAGGGCGAGTGAAAACTTTACTTGAACAAATACAACGCCGCCAAAAGACGATGTATGTAATCTACTTCATAATACAGCAGCCAACAAGGGCGAGCGAAAACCTTCAAAAATACAAAACGTCAAGAGACGTATGAAACCTTTTGCTGCAACGCAGCTGCCAACTTGAGGGCAAGTGAAAAAACTTTAAATACCACACAATACATGAATCTACTAAACAAATATAAAACGTCACAAAAGAGACGTGTGTAATCCACTCCATATAAAAATCTTGTTACATGTGAAACCTTTTGCTGCAACGCAGCTGCCAACTTGAGGGCAAGTGAAAACTCTAAATACCACACAATACATGAATCTACTAAACGTCACAAGAGAGACGTGTGTAATCCACTCCATATAAAAATCTTGTTACGTGTGAAACCTTTTGCTGCAACGCAGCTGCCAACTTGAGGGCAAGTGAAAACTCTCTAAATACCACACAATACGTGAATCTACTAAACAATTATAAAACGTCACAAGAGAGACGTGTGTACACGTCTCTGTTCTCATCCAGAATCCTGGTGGAGAAACTATCGTACGACGTGTTGATCTCTGACAAAATGTCCGCAAGCATGTCGAGGCCGTACGATTCTTTGCGATAATTCGCCGCTTGGATGGATTTACCCAGTATGAGGAGCATCGAGAGGCAGATGATTCGGTCGAGGTCCGCGTAAGATAGCTCGTTTTTGTTTGCGACGAGGATGTTGGTGGGAAAGTTGTTTCGCTCGAAGTAGCGGCGCATCGCGATGTAAATTTTATCGATCACGATGAGGTAGTTGAGTTGGGCAAAGTATCGCTCGTTGGGCGGCGTTACGGATTTCACGGCGGCCACCGGACTTGTCGTCTTCTTGGTCGACAATGCCATGTTCAAGATGCGAATAAACAAATTTTCGATGCACCGATTGATGCTCGTGTGCAGGATCTGCATGTTGTTCTTGAGCAGACGCTTGCCCAAGCTCTGGCCACTCAGCAGGTAGTCGAACATCATGAGGTGGTAAAAATCCAACCCCAAGCCGGGGTAACTTTGCAGCTTGTCGAGGGCGGTGTCGCTGCCGAAAAGCGCGGTGAATTTGAGCGGCTCTATCCGGCCATCCTCGTCCTTGCTTGCGGCAGGCGCAGCAGCGGCAGCTTGCCCTCCCTCGTCACGTTTGGATTTTTAGTTGTTTTTCAGCTTCCAAAAATCGCTCGACATGAATCTCGACTGCAGAAAGTTGTTGTATTTTTGGACGTGCACCTCGAGGTAGAAGTGGGTCGTCTTGCACCGTTCGTAACTCTCAATCACCAAATTTATGACGGGCAAGTGGAGGGTGGTCGTCTGGGTGGCGGTATTGTTTGTAGCCGCGCCGCCGCCGCTCGCCGCCGCCTCTGCTTTGCTCCCTCGCTTTCCCAGCTCTATGACGTGCAGCAGCAGGGGGTAGACGCGAATTATGGCTCCGTTGCTATCCGGTTGCAGCCTGTCGGTTCTAGTGTCGTGGATCGCCTGCAACGTGTTGAGGAGGAAACTACGCTGCTCGTAGGCAGCCTTGCTCTGGCCCGAGTAGCACGTGTAGAAAAAGATGGCGTCGTCGTGCTCCTGCAGCATCTTGCGCACCGTGTAAACGTAGCCGGTGGTCTGGTAGTGTTTCTTGGGTAACACTTTACTATACCTGAGACAGATTTCTTCAAATTTACAGGAGAAAGTACTTACGCAAATCATTTTCTGTAGCGTTGTTGATGTTCGGGAATGTAATTTTGATTCATTTTAATGCGATTGCATGTGGTTTTGTACGAAAATCTATTTCCGACGCGCTATTGCTGCTGCCGCCATTTGCTTCCTGCATGAGAGCACAATATGCTCTCGTATTCTCCGTATATGCTAAATTGAACGAAAGGAGTGCTAATGGAACCAAACCTAACAGGCCTAACCTAACCTAGTAGGCATACCTCGTACCCGTGATGGTTTGTGGGGCTATCGTGAATTTTTGGGCTAACGTCAATGGTTTTTCTGGCTCAAGGAACGATCAACGGTAATCTATCGCCATGTTGTGTGTGGAAATAAACAAGAACAGTAAGTACTCGTAAATGTAAGAAATATACATTACTTTCCTAACAAATTAAATTATTTCACCTAAATAAGTGTTCCGGAATGCAGAATAGTACGTTAGCAATATAAAAAAGTGCGAAAGAAATGATTCCCAGGTGTCTCAGGTATAGTAAAGTAGTACCGTTTCTTGTTCACCTGCTTGTGTAGGTTGATCTCGGTTGCCTTCAAAATGTTGAGCAGCGGTTCTAAATAACAGTGAGGCAAGATTCGGTATTTGTTTGTGGCGCTGGCAATCACGTTGTTGGTGATATCCTCGTCCGGGATAAAACGTACGCTGGGCGAAGCGAGCAAACCCAGTTGGTTCGCTTCGGGTATGTACAAGGTGTAATTCTCCGCATCGACAAATTTGAGGTGCTGAAGCCAGGTGTTTAAATTGTCGCCCATGATGGAACCTCAGGAGGAGACGATTCTAGCCAATTTGGTGCTCAACTACTGCCGAGAAACAACTTTTTTTTAAAAAAAATTTCAAAATTTCCGGTGTTATTTACAAACTGGGCGGGTATAGTTTCGGCTTACCTTTATTTAAATACGATTATATGGTGCACGAGTCGCTCGTTTACGTTGACAAAAAATATTGGTGAATGGACAGGGAGAAGAGCGAGGTGCGCGACAGCAGCGGCGTGCAATTCAACGTGGCCCGTGGGGATCAGTTTGGCTCGCTACGTTTCGTGACGAAAAATAATTTCGTGGATATGCCTTGGGTTTTGTTCGCCCTCATCCCCGACTACAGCAACTGCCGCGCCATGAGCATCGATCCCGACACGGGCGTCGTGCGCCGCTATCAAAACCGACGTAACCCACCGGGCGTCACCTTCTTTCCTCTCTGGACGACAAACTTGTGTTGGAAGCGGAAGCTTCCCGCCGCTCTCCGTACGGCTGACGACGATGAACGCGCAGAAAGCAAAACGCAACCAACCAAGCAAAAGTTGAAAAAACGATTTTCCGACCGGCAGTTTTAAAATTTCTTGCCGTTTTAGCAGAGCGAAAGTTGAAAAAACAACTTTCCGGCCGGCAGTTTTAAAATTTCTTGCCGTTTTAGCAGAGCGAAAGTTGAAAAAACAACTTTTCGATCAGAGTTTTTTACGAAGGTGCATCTATTAAAAAACAAATTGGTAAAAAAAATTTTCATAATTGCATTTCGATATTAAAAAATTGCAAGGTAGGCAATACAATGCAATTTACCGAAAATAAATAGATATTTTCATAATTGAATTTCGACATTAAAAAATTACAAAAAAAAATATGAAACGTCACTGATTCTACGGAAAAAAAAATTGAAAATCAAAAAATTCTTCTAAGCGAATTACGGCTTGCACCACGTCGATATTTTGTGTGAAAAACTCCATGAAAAAATTATTGCTATTTGCGAAAGGCGAGCGACTACAAAACGCCAATTGTTTGTCGTCGCGAAAAAATTTGTTCGAGAGTAGGAATTTTCGAAAAAATTCCGCTTGCGGCGTGGGACAAATCAGGTAGGCAACAGGAGAAAAAAAAGTTGGATTGGGAGTGAAATACATGCGGTACAAAAGATCGTAAGCGTAATCTTGAAACATGGATAAAAACCACTCGCTGGCCCAAACCAACTTGAACACACGCAAGAGTTGCCGCACGGAGTGATAATCGTGGTACACGCAAACGCGATGGCAGTATAACCACTTGAGGCAGAAGAATTGAAGACGGAGCACGGGGCACGCCAGGTACATGGCCAAGATGGGTGCCTTGACCAGAAAAACAGAGTAAACAAAAACAGAATTGCAGTGGTCGTCGTATTTGGACATGAAATTGTTGATGCACACCTTGTGGTCGTGTCGCTCCTTCATGTACTCGCGCTTGGATTTTTTTCTTCCGTCGAGAGACATGGCGGAGATGCAAAATTGACAGTGGTAAGCTAACGGGCAGTGGTTGCAATTTTTGTTCGGCGTCACGTAGCAGCACCACAAATTAGTTGTTGCAATTGCCGGCGACATTGCCACTGCTACTGCTGCTGTTGCTGTTGCTGTTGCTGTTTGCATGCCGCAATTAAACCGTAGGGTAAAAATGTCCCACGTTTGACCGTAGCCATCGCCATCTGAAATTTAAAATTCACACGCTTGACACCTCAAATAAAACATTTCTCTAGACAAATTGTAGCTCGGACGATGCCAGCATTTTGCGTGAAAAATTCTATGAAAAAATTGTTTCGATTTGCGGTGGGAAAACGATCGCAAAACACCAGCATGTCGGTGTTGCGAAAGAATCTACTAGTAAGAAATTTTTCAAAAAACTTTTTTTGCAATGCAGGGCACGCCAAGTGGATGGCGGGAGAAAAAACAACACTCGTGATGGGTTGAATGCGTGACAAAATTTGGTAGGCGCGTCTCTGAAATCGAGGTGAAAACCACACGTCCATCCAAGCCGACTTGAAGAAGTGCAAGAGTCGTCGCATGGAATTGTAATCGTGACACGTGCAAACCCAATTGTAGCATAACCACTCGAGACAGAGAAGTTGAAGGCGAAGCACGGGGCAAGCCAAGTGCGTGATGAGAACCGGCACCTCCACCAGAAAAACAGAATAAACGAAAACTGAATTGCAGTGGTCGTCGTATCTGGACAAAAAAGTATCTATGCACACCCTGTGGTCGTGCCACTTATCCACGTACTCGCCTCGAGAATTTTTTCTCACATTAGAATATACAGAAGAACGACAAAACCGACAATTTACGTAGCAACACCACAAACTACTACTAGTTGTTGTTGTCGTTTGCATTTTTTTGTAGGTTTGCCTGTTGCTCAAATTAAAATGTATGGTGAAAAAATCCCACGTTGGATTGTAGTGGTCGTCACCTGAAAAATGTCAAAATAAAAAAATTTCCTAGCGTGTGCATATGCAACTAGTTGCTGCTTGAAAATTTTTTCCTCTGTGCGTGTTGCGCGTGCGCAAATTTGCAAAACCCTGAAGTGTGTAGTGTGGCGAGTTATACTCAACCTTGCGTGCGTACACGCTAACAATCCTCCAATTTTACCAAAATCAAGTTATCGAAAATTGCATCCAGCTTAAGCACCGTTCTAACATGGTGGAAATTTTCGGTGAAAAAATCACGAAACCTACTTCTGCGGTGTTTGTCGGGTGTATCCTCAAGGTACACCAACCACGATGAGCACCATTTTTTTTGCGTTCGTTGCAGTTTGTTGGGTTTTTTCGCCAACTTGCGTGCAAGTCGATACTGGAAAAATTTCACATTAAATTCTTGGATGCAGATCAGGCAAGCGGCAGGTTTGGATAGACAGAGCGGAGTGTCCGCGAGCCAGTGAAAAGAGGTCAAAATGAGAAAAATGTTTCGGTGTGCTGTTTTACTGAACCACTTGGATTCGTACTCCTTGAATTTTTTGGCCATCATGTGGATGCGAGTACTGAAATAATCCTTCGAACCGTAGTATTGTTTATGTTGGTGGAGCCATGCAAGAAAAATCAGTTGGAGCCTGAGAATAGGACAACGTGTGTACGTGCGAAGCAATGGAATTTTGATTAGAAAAGTGCTCAGGATGAAAATGCCATCGGTATCAGCGTCGAATCTACTTTTGAAGATTTCGATGCAGCCAGCATGTTTGGCCATCTGTCGCTCCGACAGACACTCTTCGATCGTAAGCAAGTGTCGCGCCTCGAAGCACCAACAATCGCCACCATCCTCGATGGCACTTTCCGTACCGTAACACTGCCACAAACTTGGCGATGTTTTCGTGAAGGTTTTCGAATCGATTTGGATCAAAGTAGGCAAGCGAGCAAGGTCGCAAATTGCACTTTCCCAACGTAACGTTGCCGACTGGCAGACGTCGCAACAACATCCAGCAGGACGGCTACAAAACCCACCTGAAAGTAACACACACACAACAAATTACACAATACCGCCGCCACTACCGCCACCGCCGCCACCACTACTCCTACTACATACCACATGTAGGATACAAATTAAATTCAAAAATCTCTCAACCTATTCGGAGGTGTTTGGAAACTAAAAAAATATCTCTCAACCTAGGAGGTGTTTGGAAACTAAAAAAATATTTTGTGCAGAGCGAGGCGCCCAATTTACAAACTTGCGTGCGTGCACGCTAACAATCCTTCAACTTTTCTAAAACCAAGTTATCGAAAATTTTGCATTCAGTGTCAACGTGATGAAAATTTTGACGAAAGAAATTACGAAATGTTGTGAAGAGCTAAGAATTTGCAGTACAGAGCAAGATGCCCAATTTACAAACTCGCGTGCGTGCACGCTAACAATCCTCCAACTTTTCCAAAACCAAGTTATCGAAAATTGCGTTCAGCGAGAGTACAGTGTCAACGTGATGAAAATTTTGACGAAAGAAATTACGAAACCAAGTCTTGTGGCTTCTGTTGCCTGGAACCTGAAGCCACACCAACCACGATGAGCGCCATTTTTTTTCCTGCATTTTACAAAAATTCGATTTGCGCGCTAGTTGATGTCGAAAAAACGCCAGTTCAACTTCTTGTGGGCAAATCATGCAGGCGGCGGGTTTAGACAAACAGAGCGAAGCATCCGCCATTACGTGCAGAGACAACAAGATTGAAAAAATGTTTCGGTGCGCCATTTTACTGAACCACTTGGATTCCCAGTCAAACTTAAACTTTTGGAATAGCAAATACATGCGGTGGTTGAAATAGGTTTTTGCATCATCGCCATCTTGCCGTTGTTGTTGGTGGAGCCATGCAAGAAAAACAAGTTGGAGCCTGAGAATGGGGCAGAAAGTGTACGTGCGAAGCAATGGAATTTTGATTAGAAAGGTGCTCAGGATGAGAGAGCTCAGGGAATCGGTGTCGAATCTGCCGCTGAACATTTCGATGCAAGGAGCATGCTTAGCCATCTCTCGCTCCGACAGGTACTCGTCGATGTTAAGCAGGTGCTCGAAGCACCAACAATCGTCACCGTCTACACTAGGCTCGTTGGCGCACTCAAAATTATAACATTGCCACAAACTTGGGGATGTTTTCGTGAAGGTTTCCGGATGGATTCGGATCGAGGTGGGCGCACGTACAAAGTCGTGCATCACATCTCGCCAGCGTACACCTGAAAACAACAAACACGCAAAAAATTACGCAATACTGCCGCCACCGCGACTTGGATGATTTTTTGGCATGGAGAAAATTTGGCCGTGACCACCGCGACTTGGATGCTTTTTTGGGATGGAGAAAATTGCCAAATTCACCACCATCTCGACCAAATAGATATTCTGAGTGAAAAAATTTAGCACATTTCTGTCTCGTGGAGCACGCCCACGGAATTGAAATTCCTGCAAAAACTTGAGAGAGTGATTTTGGCAAGCAGCAGCCGTGGCGGCGGCAGCGACAGTGTCGCGTTGCGAGAGTTTGCGAAGCAAAATCTTTTGGGTAACAGCGTTGGCGCTAACCAAAGCAGACACCGGGCGGGCGAAACAAAACCGAAAAAAATGAAGCCCCGGGCGGACAAAAGAAAGAGGAAAAAAGTGAAGCCTCGCCAAAACAGCGTAAACGTCTGCGTGCCACATGGGATCGAACCACTTGGCGTAGCATTGACGCTTAAACTGCCGGGCCAGATAACACAGATGGTAGTGCCCGTCCACGACTGGGTGCTCGTTCAACCAACCTAAAAAAAGAAGCTGAAGTCGGAGAACGGGGCAGAGAGCGTAGAGAGCAAAGGAGGGAGCTCTCACGAGCAACGCGCTAAGGACAAATATGGAGCAAGAATCTCTATCGTATCTGGCTTTGAAAATGTTCATGCAGACCGCATGCTCCTGCACGTTTTCGAAGGACAAATACTCTTTGATTTTACACGGGTGCAGCAACTCGCGGCAGCGACAAGAGCGATCGCCTAGAAAAGTGACGGCACCCGCGCACGCCAGATTATAGCATTGCCACAAGCTCACCGACGTTGCGACATTTCCATCGTGGGTTACCAAAGTGGGCAAACTACTTACGGAGCGAGCCAAATGTTCAAACCGCGCACAAAAATGGTCGCACCGATGATACCGACGATGACGGCCATCATCACCTGCAAAAATTTAAAAATTTCCCACTTCAAGTATAATCGCACAGCAAACGACCACCTATGCCGTCGCCACCACCATCATCACCACCAACAACTACCACCACTTATGCGGGAGTTGAAAAAAACTCAAATTCACCACCGTCTCGACGAAATCAATATTTTGGGCAAAAAAATTTCCAACATTTCTCTCGAGCAGGCTATGCTCGCGAAATGTAAATTCCTGCAACAACATTTTCACGTTGTTTTTGCGATCGGTGCTACTGCGTTGCAAAATTTTGTTGACGAAAATATTTTGAGTGACGACGTTGACGCTGACAAAAGTAGACACCGGGCGAGCAAAACAAAACAAATTGGAGGAATGAAGCCTGGCGAGAATAGCGTAAACGTCGCCGTGCCACACGGGATCGAACCATACGTCAGAGTGGCAACGCTTAAACGCGTGAGCTAGGTGGCGCAGATGGTGGTACCTATCTGCGGTCGAGTACCCGTTCAACCAATTCAAAAAAAGAAGTTGCAATCTGAGAACGGGGCAGAGGGCGTAGAGAGCAAACGAGGGAGCTCTCACGAGAAACGTGGTGAAGACGAATACACTGAACGAATCGTCGTCGTACCTCGCTTTGAACACGTCCATGCAAACAGAGTGCCGTCGCGTGTTTTCATCGGACAAATATTGCTTAATTTTGGATTCGTGCAGCAATTGGCGACAGCGACAAGATTGATTGTTGAGAAGAAAACTGGCAGTACCCGCACACTCCAAATTGTAACACTGCCACAAGCTCACCGATTTTTTGCCTTTAGAGTCATCGTATATTAAGCTGGATAAACTACTCACGGAGCGACCTAAATATTCAAACAGCGTGCAAATGTTGTTGTCGCCGCTGCTACCTGCAAAACGACAACAATTTATTATACCCGAGAAAGTGTATGCCCATGCTTAAAAGTGGCAGCAGCAACAATTCAAATCATGTCCAGCTTGGTCAAATCCAAATCCTCCACCAACCTATCAAAAATTTCTCTTAGCTCGAGCACCGTATCGACGTGATGAAAATTGTGAACGAAGAAATTACAAAACCAACTCGATCTACCTTTGCGATCTCCAACCGCAAGCCGCACTAAAACTTCCGACGATGATGGTTTGGGCGACGATTTTTTGTCCAACTTGCGTGCAAGTCGATGCTGAAAAAATTGCAATTCAGCTTTTTGAGGGCAGATCATGCAGGCGGCGGGTTTGGATAGACAAAGCGAAGCGTTGGCCAGCTTGTGAAAAGAGAACAAAATTAGAAAAATGTTGCGATGCAGCGTCACGTCGAACCAATTGGACTCGTGCTCGCACTTAAACTGCCGGGCCATCAAACGCATGCGACTGTTGAAATTGGCGCTTGCGCCAACGTGTTTTTGTCGGTTGAGCCATGCGAGGAAGACAAGTTGAAGCCTGAGAACGGGGCAGAGAGTATACATGCGCAGCGAGGGAACCTTGACGAGAAAAGTGCTCAAGACGAAAACGCTATTGGCGTCGGCGTCGTACCTAGTTTTGAATATAGTCATGCAGGCTGCATGCTCGGCCATCTCTTGCTCCGACAAACATTTTTCCATTTCGTACAGCGTATTGCGGCACCGGCAATCACGGCTATTACTCGCAAACGCTTCCACGGTACTTTTCATGCTATAACATTGCCACAAGCTGATGGATTTTCTCACGGCAGTCTGGGGGTTTATGTGAATCAAAGTCCACGAGGAGCTGAGAGTGCGAACTATAGTTTTCCAACACAACATTGCAAAATTCAACTTGTAGACGTCGGAACAGAGGCGTTGCTGCCCACCTGAAATTATCACATAATACTTGTTTTGATTGTAGCAGCAACTGTTGTTGTTTTTCAAGTTACCCAGCAGCAGCAGCCAACCACCGCAAAAATATCACACTTTTCAAGTTACCCAGCAACAGCAGCCAACCACCTAGCAAAAAACTAACTATTGTAAAATATCGCACTTTTCAAGTTACCCAGCAACAGCAGCAAAAAACCACCGCAAAATATTGTGTTGTTTTTCAAATTAGCCGGCGGCAGCAGCAAAAGCCGGCGGCAGCAACAACCACCGCAAAATATTGTATTGTTTTTCAAATTAGCCGGCGGCAGCAGCAAAAAACCACCGCAAAACATTATGTTGTGTTTTTCAAGTTAGCCGGCGGCGGCGGCAGCAACCACCGCAAAATATTGTGTTTTTCAAATTAGCCGGCGGCAGCAGCAACCACCGCAAAATATTGTGTTTTTTCAAGTTAGCCGGCGGCGGCGACAGCACTAGAAAAAAACCACCACCAACTACGAACAAACTTGCCGTTTGTCGTCGACGACGACGAAAATGTCGCCCAGCCCAAGTACCGCGTCAACAAGATGTAAATTTTGAAGAAAAAACTCCCGAAACCAACTCATTGCACTTTTGTGAGGTGAAATCTTCAGCCACACTAAAAATGCCGCTTTCGGCAATTGTCGTCGTCTGTCGAGATTTTTCAACTCGAGTTGATACTTGAAAAATGCCAATTCGGCTTTTCGGGGGCAAATCAGGCAAGCACTGGGTTTAGACAGACAGAAGGCGACGCTCGTCAGCCCGTGAAGAGAGGCGAAAATTTGAAAAGCGTTGCGTTGCACCACTTTGTCGAACCACCGGAGCTCTTGCTCGGATTGAACTTGCGGGCCAACAAACGCATGCGATGGTTGAAATCATCCCCCTCGCCAGCGTATCCTCGCCGCTCGAGCCACGCAAGAAAAACAAGTTGGAGTCTTAGAACAGGGCAGAGCATGTACGCACGCATCGAGAAGGGCATTTTGACGAGGAAAGTGCTCAGTACGAAAACGCTATCGGCGTCGACATCGTACCGAGCTTTGAAGATATCGATGCAAGCTGCATGCTTGGCCATCTCTTGTTCCGATAAGTAATTTTTCACTTTGAGCACGTTCAGCGCGTCGTGGCAGCGACAATAGCCATCGTTCGCAAGCTCGATTGAATAATTTTCCAGATGATAACACTGCCATAAACTTGTGGAGTTTTTAACGGCAGATTTTGGGTTCGTTCGAATATGAGTGGGCATGAGAGAGAGGCTGCGAGTGACGGTGTTCCAGCATGCTGCCGCATTCAACTTGCAAACATTGCGACCACCTGAAAGTATAGCATGCATACAATAAATTACTATACTATTGTTGCCACAACTTCTTTTTTTACTGTTGTCGAAACTTAAAAAATTTTTCTACTCGTCAGAACCAAACCGCCACCACCTATGCACGCTTCAAGTTAGCCACCAACTCGCGTGTCACTAATCCCCCATCACATTTGCTGATGAAAAAAACATACAACTCCACCACCGTCTCGACAAATTCGAAATTTTGAGAGAAAAAATTGCTAAAATTTCTTTCTGGCAAAGTGCGCTCCCGAAATGTAAATTCCGGGAACAGCTTAGCCTGCGAGCTTTGATCGCGATACTGCGCAGTTTGCAAAATTCCGGTCATGAAAAAATCCACGTGACCGACGTTGGCGCAAACCAACCCCGACACTGGACGAAAGAAACAAAACAAACTGCAGTGGAGCCTGCCTAAAATCGCGTACTCGCTGCTGTGCCATGCGGGATCGAACCACCTAAACTTAAAGTTCCACTTAAACGTTTTGGCCAGACGGCACAGATTGTAGTAGCCATCCACGACCGCGTGCAAGTTTAACCAGTCTAAAAAAAGAAGCTGGAAACGGAGGACGGGGCATAGGGCGTAGAGAGCAAACGCGGGAGCTTTGATGAGAAACGCGCTGAAGACAAATATGCTCTCGGAATCCGTATCGTACCTCGTTTTGAACATCTCCATGCAAATTGCATGCTGTCGCGTGTTTTCATCGGACAGATATTCGTAGACTTTGGATAGATGCAGCAATTCGCGACAGCAACAGGGACCACTGCCGAAGACGGTCAAACCAGCTGCGCACTCCACGTTGTAGCATTGCCACAAGCTCACGGATCTTTTAACATCTCCATCAGTGAAAACCAAGCTGCGCAAGCAACGCGCGGAGTAAGCCGCCGAACATTTCGACTTTTTGCGACGACAACACTTGTCGTGATGATGATCGCCTGCGAAAACACCAACAACAACAACAACAAATTTATTACTGCAAGTTATTTTTTTACCACCACCGCCGCCGCCATCACCCCCCCACGCAGTAAATTACCATCGCAAGCTACACATCACATCGTTCAAAACTTGACGCATTTCGTCGCAAACTACAATTTCGAACAAATTAAAATTCTGCACGAAAAAATTTCTGAAATCCCCCATGTGGACGAAAGGTGAAGCGAGATCAAATACCCACTCCCTCCCCCCCCGTCGTGTTTGTCGTCGTTTTTTGGTAGCACGAAGCAGGCGAGAAAAAAATGGCAATGCGAGCGTTGGCAAACTAAAAATGCCGAGGGGCAACCCAAGCGAAACCAAATGATCCAAAAACTACTCCGCACAATTTTCGTCGCCTCCTCCTGGCAATCAACCCCAAACCAATACGGTGCCCAGCTAGCTTTGATGATTCGAAGCGCCTGCGCTAGGTACGCCAAATGATCCTGGCATAGTTTGATGCGAAACTCGCTAAAGAGCCAAGCCAAAACCAAAAATTGCAACTTTAGAACGGGGCAATTCTCGTAATTTCTAAATTCGCGAGCAGAGATCAAAAACACCGCGTACGCAAAAATGCTGCCAGTTTCTCGGTCGTAGCGAGATTCGAAAATGTCCATGCAAGTTTTGTGGTTTTGCGGCGTGTCGTTGGGGCACGTCCGTTTAAAACTCGCCGTCCGACAGCGTGTACACAAACAATCACTGCGATCATTACAAAAATTTGGCAATACGATTTCGGTGTTTACCGGAGGGCGATAGCAGTGCCACAAACAGAATTGTTTCGTCCGCCTTGAATTTTGCGATGCGAGCGGGATTATTGTGTAGCGAGACTGGCAATCGACCATAAAATTTTCCCAAGATCGAGGAGACGTCGTCGTCGCATCTGTAACACGCACATTTGTTAAACTACATACACACACATACACGCACACAATTCTGTTAATTTCAGCGCGGAATAGTTAAGATCGGATCCTCCTCCCCACCATCCTCAAATTCTTCACGATCGTAAACGATCGCAACAGTTTTAATCAAATTAAAATTTTGGACGAAAAAATTTCTGAAATCGCCCATGTGCAAAGTGGTGGAGGAGTCGAAAACCCATTGCAAACTACTGCTACTGCTACTACTTGTACTACTACTGCTACTCCTACTGCTACTACTTGTACTGCAACTGCTACTGCTACTGCTACTACTACTACTACGACGTCGCCGTCGTCGTTGTTGCTGCTTCGCCTCTTTAGACAACTTTAACTGACGAGCAAAAAAATCATAGTGGGCGGAACAACAGACGAGACACGACGGAAGCCAAGCCTCGTTAAAGAAAACGGACCAAAAATTATGCTGCACAATTCTCGCCGCATTTGCCTGACAACTTTCTCCGAACCAATACGGGGCCCACCTAACCTTGATGATTCGAAATGCTTGCGTTATGTACGCCAGATCATCTCGGTGAGAATTTACGCGAAATCTCTAAACAGCCAGACCAAAACTAAAAATTGCAATTTTAAAACGGGGCAACTTTCGTAATTTCTAAATTCGGGAGCTTTGATCAAAAATACCGCGTACGCAAACATGCTGCCAGTTTCTAGGTCGTAGCGAGATTCGAAAATCTCCATGCAAGTTTCGTGGTCTCGCAGAGTGTCGTTGCGTTCCCGTTCGGAAAACAACGCACGGCAATACGTGCAGAAACAATTGCGATGATTGCGAAAATTTACACTGACAATTTTGGTATTCGCTCGAGGGCAATAGCAGTGCCACAAACTAATTTGTCTAGTCTGCCTTGAATTTTGCAATAGTGGCGAGGCGAGGCAAGACAGGTAATTTTTTATGAAATTTTCCCAACATTGCGACGGTGCCATCGTATCTGAAAAAAACCACACATACACACATATATCAAACTGCGCCACTACTACGTCACCCCCCCCCCCCCAATTGAAAAATGTGCGACTGCGATAGTGCCTCGAAACACGCAAGTGATTACCTTAGAGCATACAAAGCTCTGTGCATTTGACCATCGCAAATAGTGGCAGTTTGAATCAAATGCAAATTTTGACAAAGAAATTTTCTAAAGTCCCCCATGTGCGCAAGCGCGGCCGGGTTGAAAACCCACCGCTGCTGCGGCACCAAACCTTTTGTCGTCGACTTTAACTGACGAGTGAAAAAATCATAGTGTGCTGGAAGACAGACTAGAGACGACTTGGGCCAGCCCAAACCCCACCAAACGAACCAAAAACAACGCTTCACAATTCTCGACGCTTTCCCCTGGCATTGCTCCCCGAACCAACACGGCGCCCACCGCATCTTGATCATTCGAAACGCTTCCACCAGGTACGCCAAATGATCCTGACCAAAATAATGCACTCGAAAATCACCAAACAGCCAGCACAAAACTAAAAATTGCAATTTTAAAACCACCACCACCGATTTGATGTACGAGTTTAACGATCGGGTGGTCCACCTGCTCGGCTTCAACCTCATCTCCATCCAACACAATTGGGACAGGTTTGCGTTCAACGAAATCGTCGATATCGTGAGCGCGTCCAAGCTCACCGCGGTGGATTTCGAAAACGCGCATTTCGTGGCGAGAAGGTTGGCGTTTCGCCTCGGCCAGACGGCGAGCTTCGACCTCGAGTTGATCAAGCTGGAGCAGTTGGATCGGTTCGTGCAGATTCTGGACCCCATGCTCCACGTGCACTATGGTCACACCGCCAAGCTGCTTGCTTTCCACCACAACACCATCGTGGGTAACAAGGTGCGAGCCATGCTGGGTGTGTACACGGGCAATTTCATCGAGCGAGACAGGCAACCAAACACCACCGCCTCGCCACCCATTTTCCCCTACTCGCTCAACATTCTATGGTTCGACGTGCAGCAACGTCTCGCCGTGGTCAACGGGGGCGAGAAACGCAACGCAAATTTTGGGCGCTCCAGTTTGGTCACCACCCATTTTCACGACAACACGCTTTTCGAAACGGCGTTCAAAATGATGCAAATGCATCGTATCGCAGAGCTGGAAATATTCTAGATCAAATTTTCGTTGGGCTCGCCGAAAATAATGTCGGGCGTGAGGTCGGCAGGAAACGCAAAAAAGGTAACGTGGCTGCGCATGCTCTCGGCACGGCCCCTCAGCGGGATCACGTCCTCTGGATCGAACATGACAATGTTTTTGAAACGCAGCGGCGCATCAAACAGCGTCGACAGGTGAATTTTCTTGTCGTCGCAGCAGATGAAACCCATCACGATGCGCCACTGCTGCACCATGCTTGCGGGGTAGCGTGCGCCCAACCTCGCCAGCCGGTACGAATGCACGGGCGCGAGAATGTGGTGGACGACCACGATCGAGATTTTGTCGTGGTCCGCGGGCACGACGCTGCCCGACCAAGGTGGTCTCCAGTGTTGCACGTAGTTTAACGACGGCGCCCTGGGCATGTCGACGCGGCAAGTCTCGGTGGCCTCGAGCGGGGGCCGATCGTCAATCTGCAAATCGAAAAGTGCATCGTGCAGCAGAACGTGGAAGTTTAGCCAGAGTCGGCCGCCGCCGCCGCCGCCGCAGCAACCGAACGTGTACGTCTCCTGCAAGAACATGGGCTTGGCGTTGACTAGAAAAAACAACGTGTCTACTTTGTCCGGTGCGAAAAATTTTCTCCGGCATGCGTTTTCGTGCTCGATGTAAAACTCGTTGCCGTTGCATTTGATGGCGACCAAAACAAGGCAGGTGGTAGCGTACGATTTTCCACCGCCGCCGCCGCCAATCTGATGCGTCTCCAATATTTTGCGCGCAGAGTGCCAGAAAATTGCAGTCTGCGTTATGGACATTTGCAACTCGTCGCGGTTGCCGTCGGCGGCGTCAGCAGCATCAGCAACAAAACCGTACGATAAATTTTTCGCTAGGGTGTAGTTGAGCGTGGACACGTTCGTCAGGGAGAAATGTTTTCGTTCGCATAGGATGCGAAAAAAAAACGTGAATTAGGTTGACGTAGGCGGGGGACGGGTGACATTCCATCATTTTTTGGTTTAACCGCGCCAGTTCGACCCCCCTCCACCACTCGCTGCCGTGCAGGTTTATTTTGACGTGATGCTGCTGCTCCTCCTCGTCCATGCACACAAACAAGAAAAATTTTTCGCCCACAAAATTGGTCACATTCCAGATTTCGTGCTCGCGACAAAATTTAATTTTCTCGTACAGATCCAAACTTTTGCGCGTGAGGTCGTAGATGTTGGCGTGGCCGCCGTCCTCGGTGGCTTGGTCCTTGAGATCCACCGCCGGCCTCCAGTAACTCGGCTGATTTGTCTGAAGCGTCAAATCTTTGCGAAACCACCCGCCGGCCACGTCGTTACCACCCAAGTTATACTCTTCTCGTCGACAACAAACTTTCAAATTAAAAAACCACTTGTTCATAGCTTGGCACAAAAATTTTATTGCTGTTTGTTTAACTCACCACGCAATTTGCACGCGTAGAGAAACTTATACCATATAGTTTATTTGGGTTTACAACACATGTAAAGAAAAACATTTTATTTGGGTTTGCTTATGTAGTAGAAAAAGTTTTGCTATACAAAAATTTGCACACGTAGAGAAACTTACCACACACACACAGTCGTTGTGTTTATTTGGGTTTGCACATGTAAAGAAAAACTTTTGCTATACAAAAATTTGCACACGTAGAGAAACTTACCTCACACACACACAGTTGTTGTGTTCATTTGGGTTTGCACATGTTGTAGAAAAACTTTTGCTATACAAAAATTTGCACACGTAGAGAAACTTACCACACAGTCGTTGTGTTTATTTGGGTTTGCACACGTAGAGGTAGCACTTCATGCAGCTCAAATCTTGCGGCTGTCGCCACGCGTAAGAGTCTTGCTTGCTGGTGAACGGCTGCATGCGGTAGCATAGGTTGCATTTTCTTTTTTTGCATTCGCAGGGTTTGACGAAGCAGCTGGCGAGCGCACCCAAATATCTCGGCTTGGTGCCGTACGGAAACTTGGTCATCTTGGCGTAATGTTTGTGCACTGCGGCAAAAGGTTTGAGGCTCAGGTACAGCTGAAATACGCTGTACGTGTCGAGCAAATCCTTGAGCTCGTAGTCGGGAATTTTGCGAAAGCAGCACAGGTCTAGGGTGTGGAAGGGAACGGTGGACGAGAACAGAAATCGCAACACGGTGAAATTTTCACCCAGCCTGTCCAAGTTGGAGGGTTCGGTGTCGCAATAGTCGAGTCGCAATTGCAGTTTGCCCACCCACGTGCGCATCCATTCGCCGAGCAGGCTCTTGAAGGGCTTGAATTTGCGCTTGAGACGCGTGGAATTTTTGTTGACGCGGTACAAATCGTCGGCGTCGGTTGTCACATGGAATCCCAAACTTTTAAACCTGTTGACAAAATTCTTGCCGACAGTCAAGAGGCGTTTTTGGTGACGCCAACCTCGCCGGAAAAAATTTAAATCCACGACGAGCGACACGTCGAGCGGTGCGATCTCAAAATGGTTGCTACCCACGTCCAGGTAATGAAAGAGCTGACGGAACGCGTCGCTGTCGAGCACCGGCACGGTGAGCTCGGTGAGGTACTGAAAATTGCCCAGCACCGAATACAGCTTGTTGAAAGTTTGCACGCACTCGATGTTTTCGCAGGCACTCTTGGAGCACATGAGAACGGTTTGGTCGTGGCTTTTTTGGTAGATTTTGCAAAACTTGAAATATAGGTGGATTTTCTGGAGGAAATTTACGGATGCGAGTTTGGAGCCGACAAAGTGCTGCTGCTCCAGATATTCTGTTGCAATATCCAACACTTTACGCGTGCACAACGCTTCGTAGAGGAAAATCTCGCGGAGCGTGTCCATCCTCTGGAGCAGGTACGTTAGTTGGTGCTCGCATTTCGAGTACACGTCCAGCGTTTCGCAGTTGAGCGCCAAGCGCTGGATGCAAGATTATTAATACAAGGACTCGTAAAACTCCCCATAAATGTGAAGAATTCTTTTGCAAAAGTTGTAGTGCTTTTGTCGACCCTACCCACAAATGTTATATTCTCCCAGTCAAAGTAGATCCAATCAGTAAATTTCTGTATATTTTTTATGATTTTGAATGTATGTTGGTTGACGGGGAAGATGCACAGAAACACGAAGTGAATCTGGCGGTTGCCAAGCAGGCTTGTCACATGTAAAGACACTGAAGCAGATTTCTGCGAAACGTGTGGCCCTCGTATGCATATTTTCCCCAATATTGAGGAATTTATGAATTATATTCAAACACCCAGGGAAGGATTCGAGAAAATTGTGTGCATTGCACATAATGCGGGACGTTACGATTCTCATTTTGTACTGAATTATTTGATCACTAAAGAAAATATTATGCCTTCAGTAATTATGAGATGGCGTAATATTATTGAAATGAGCGTGGGCAAGAAAATCATTTTCCGTGATTCCTTAAATTTCATGTTAATGAAATTAAAAGACTTGCCTACAAGTCTGGGTCTCGGAGATGAACTGCGTAAAGGCGACTTTCCCTATCTTTTCTCTACGCCTGAGAACCAACATTACGTGGGCCCCTACCCTGATATTTCTTTTTATGACGTGGACGCCAAGTCCACTAAAGAACGGGAGGAAATTCGCAAGTAGCATGAGGAAACTGTTCAGGCTGGTAAAATATTTGATTTCCAACAAGAGTTGCGACAGTATTGTATTAGTGATGTTGAAATCCTTACAGCTGCGTGTATTAAATTTTCAAATTTAATAGAACAATTATCGGGAATTCAATGCTTTCTGAGATGTGCCACACTTGCATCTTTAGCCTCATTGATATTCAGGGCTAAATTTCTAAAAGAAAACACACTTATCAAGATACCACCGATGGGATTCCGGGAGCAGGATACTTATTCTCTAATTTCGTTGAAATGGTTGAAATGGATAGAATATTCCAATAATATTACATTGAGGCATGCTGGCAATCTCGGGGAAGCGAAAGTAGGGCGTTATAAGCTGGACGGGCTTCATGAAGAGTCTAAAACTGTGTACAGTTTTCTGGGCTGTTATTTTCATGCATGCCCGTTATGTTCCCCTGAAAATAGGAATCAACCCCTTAATGAAACAGGAGAAACATTAAACCAGAGGTACGAACGCACAGTAGCAAGAAAAGCGTTGCTGGAGCAAATGGGGTACACGGTAATTGAAAAATGGGAATGTGAGTTCCATAACGAAATCAAAACCAATCCGGAGCTACGCAAATTTATTGGTGAGAACTGCTACTCACTTGACTCCCCGCTTATCCCCAAACAAGCCTTCAATGGCGGACGTACAGAACTTTTCAGGGCTCTATACGATCGCCAAGATGGCGAGAATTCACGCATGAAACTTTTAGATGTTGTTTCCCTGTACCCGGCCATGATGAAACAGCGAGAGATGCCTACGGGCAAACCTGTGATTTACACTTCCGAGTTTCCCCCACTGGAGAACATATTCGGCGTAGTAAAATGCGATGTTCTCCCACCTAAAAATTTATACTTACCTGTGCTTGGCATGGCGTGCAATAGCAAGTTAATGTTTGCTCTCTGCCGTGCATGTGCACAAAGTGAGAATCAGGAAGAGTGCCCACACACCGAAAAACAAAGATACTTACATGGCACCTGGGTATCAGAAGAACTCAAGTTGGCTGTAGAGAAAGGGTACAAAATACTAAAAATTTATGAAGTATGGGATTTTCCTTCAGCACAAAAATCAGATAATGTGTTCAGAGAATACGTAGATACTTTCCTTAGACTGAAACAACAGTCCTCAGGATATCCTTCCACTTGCAGTACAGAACATGACAAAGACAAGTATATTCGTGATTATTTCGAACATGAGGGTATTCAGCTTATCAAGGAAGAAATTGGATACAATGCTGGGCTGCGTTACATATCCAAAATACTCCTTAATAGCCTCTACGGTAAATTTGGCGAATCGGTATTAAAAACTAAGTCAGTTTTTGTCAATACAGAGAAGAAATTCCATGATATTGTATTCAATCCGCAATTTGAGATTAAAAATGTAGTCCCTATTTCTGAAAAATGCTTGCTAGTAAACTTTGCCGACCTGGAAACAGCCAATTCGCCGCTAGTGCTATCCAATGTTCTTGTCTCAGCATTTATCACTGCTTATGGAAGAATGCATTTATATTCATTCATGGATCAAGTAAAAGAATCTATCCATTATGTGGACACTGACTCTGTATTCTATGTTGAAAAGCAGGGTGAAACGCTGTTACCTACAGGTTCCTTTCTCGGTGAACTGACCGATGAGATTAAAGAGCCGTATGAAATCTCATGTTTTCTTGGTGGTGGCCCCAAGAATTATGCATATAAAATGGAAAACAAATATGATGCAACCGATGAGAAACATGTCATTAAAGTGCGCGGAATTACCATGAACTACAGGACGCAATTGCAAATTAATTTTGACTATTTCAAGCAACTTGTTAAAGGAGAAATTGAAAAGAGAGTGGTTGAAAACCCTCGAAAAATTAAACGTAAAGCTAATTTCGAGATAGTCTCGGAAAAGAACAAAAACCTCACCAGGCAGTTCACACGAAACGCCGAAAATTGGAGTACTATGTCTCTTTACCGTACGGGATGTAAACAAAATATAAATGTCATTTTTCAAGAAAATATATTGTAAAAATAAATACTTACATAATTAGACACACACACACACACACGTATTTGTATATTGTTCTCTTTTTCTACTGACTATTATATTGTCTTTTATATATAGTTATAAATGTTAGGCCCGAGCACGGCTTCCGCGAAGTTAACTCTCTTCTTCTTCCAATGTAGGGGGGATGGTGTAAATATAAATGGTCTATTAAGTCCTTCTTCCCCCTAAACCCCTGAATATCACAGTAGGGGCACTCCTGCTTTATTTCTTCCTGAAAACAAAAAATGTACCATGTAACAAATATTATACTCTGACAGAAGGTTGGGGGTTATCTGACTTCGAAATTTTCAGCTCATGCATAAAGTGGCTCTAGGACCCACCAAGCCTCAATAAAATGGGAAAATAGAGTAGAAAACTTAACCTGCTTCTAAATAACAAAGCAACTCTAAAATAATCTGTTCTGTATATCTTTTTTCTTTCTCCTACTATTGAAACTGATTTCACGGGGGTCTTATTGTGACGGATATTTTGATTATAGCAAATATCCCTTCAGTTGAGTGAGTGTCAGCCACAAAGTCGGATGACAATATGAGAGCAGTTATTGATTTTATAGGATTTCGAAATAATCATGGAAAATATATTCCAAAAGAAATAGCTGTTGTGGATCCAGATTCTAATTGTTTGCAATCATGGGTATTTAAACCTCCGTGCGCATGGGATGATCTCGATATCCGAATACAAAATGAAAATTTATGGGAAACTCAAAATGTGCACGGCCTCTATTGGCAAGCTGGAGAAGTGAATTTTACCAATATGTCCACTATTTTATCCTGCTGTACCGAAAATGCCCCAGGCATTTATTCCTTTGGCGCAGAAAAGTGCCATTTCCTTTCTACCTTACTTCATCGCACTGTGATTAACTTGGAGCAGCTTGGATGCCCTAAATCAGCTCTACTAAGTTTCCCTGCCTATACCTGCTGTGAGAAGAACCACCGCCTGAGAAAAATAGCTTGTGCTCCGAGAAACGCGCACCTGTACGGTCAGTTTCTACACCACTACAGTTTCATTCAGCACGTTGTACCTGCATGTGCCTCAACCCAAGACGAGAACAACTCGTCATCAGACTGCAAAGAAGGCAGCATCTCGTCGTTAGACGAGAACTTATATTCATTGAATTCGGGTGCAAAATGGTAACCATAAGCATAGCCATGTCAGTGTTCTATGTGAAAATTTTGTTGGAGTGTTTGCAGACAATACGTTACCGAAAAATATCAAGTTTCCAGCTTCCCTGTTTATCAATACAGACAGACATTCGGGGCCTGGAATACATTGGACTTGCCCTGTACATTGATTCGAATTGCCACGGAACATAGTTTGACAGTTTTGGTAAAAAACCAGTGCTTCTGCGACAGCGTTTTTGAAACTGAACTGTATAGCCAGAATAATTATTCCTTGACCAATGTGTAGCAGGAACTGATACACAATATCTTTGCGAAAGATTTGAAAAAGAATGACCACATAGTTGACTTTATCAACAGTGTGGATGCTGTGAGAGCCTAATCAATGAGCAGTGCCTCGTAGAAGCTGTGGCCCAGTCAATAGTGTTTTACTATCCTCACCCTACTTGTGTGGAATGCGAGCTTGGAGAAAAAGAAGAAAGCAATCATAGATGCCTTAATCTTGAGTGCATAAAGAAAGAAAAAATGAAGCAGTTGATCAACAAATACAAAGGACGCGTGTGGGGCCTATTTCAATGCCGTCACAACAGAATAGTAGTGAGAAATAAACAAACCTTTGAAACAAAAATATACAGTCTGGATATTACTCTTGTTATGCAATTGTATACCAAAATGCTATCTGATCTTCAGGTCAGCTTTGCATATACATGCAATGATCTGTGGCAAGGAAACAAATCAAGGACTGAGCAAAAAGGAGTAAGCCACATAAATAAATTTGTCACCAATGATAATAAAGTGTATTTTTCTGGTACCCCCATACAGACATTACGAACAAGGGAGTTGTACGGTAATCCCGTACGCCACTGTTTGTTTAGATATAATGAAGTCCCGTCAAAAAAGTTTCACTTTTGTGGCCAGGGACCAATCTATGTACCCGAGTCTACGTGTGCATTACATACGCACCCTGCTCACATTCATGATCGTTCTTTAGAGGATGAGTTCTGGGAGGCAATTTGCAACAATCAATCCAAAAACTAGCAAAAAAAAAAGAGGAGCTCTTTCTCAAACAATAATGTAATGTTTACAAATGTATATTTGAGATAAAAAAAGCGTTAGTATAACGCTACTTTGTAGTAGAATGATATGTAACAATTGAAAAAGCTTGATGTATTACATACTTTGTAGTAGTCTAGTTTGTGAAAATAAAAATTTCGTGTGTAGAAACCATTTGTTTCATTTATAAAAAGTGGAATTGAGTTACTAAAAAAGGTACTTGAAAATATAATTACAATACTTACAATACTGATAGGCAAAGATGTCATCTTTGGTTAGAAAGGTCTTCGCTCCACACTCCAAAGTAACAATTTGGTATCAGATTACAAGAGGGAGCGTCTATATACCCCCAAGCTTCATAAAGTACCTTATAAAAAATCCAGCTTTCATTTTACCCGCTAACTTTGCTATTCAGTCTTGCCGTCGCTTCGTAGCCCTCCCGGATACATAACTTATTTCTTCCTATTTATAGAATGTGAGATATGTGGCATGTCTCTTTCCAGTAAAACTATCTATATTCGGTAAACAATTCTAGATGTTTTTTCACTGAATTCTCGACTATCCCAGGGCGCGTGCAACTTTCCAAAATAAAATATTGGCGACACGTGCTAACCACTACAAATTTAAGCACCATTCAAAAATCATAATAGAGTCAGGGCGTAATGCCCTTTAGATGAGAGGAAAAAAACCTTTTAGCAAAGACCGCGAGAACTAACAATGGAGGCTCACCCCCGTGTGAGCGACTTGTGGGAAAATTTTCCCCCCTGGGTAAGGGTCTGGCAGTCTTTCTTTGCTCCCCGCAAAACTTTTGTTCCACACTTGTTCAGGGGATTTTGTGAACCGTGTCTTCTAATGAATAGTAATGTCAACCTTATATTTTCCTTTCATACACATAACACTTGTATGCTATTGATCCCTTGAATATTTCTTAACATAACCAACTTTTCACGTGTAGAGCGCGTGCACGGATAGCTTAGTTGGTATAGCATTAGGCTTTTAACCTATCGGTCCAGGGTTCGAGTCCCTGTCTGGGCTGTTACAATTTTTAAACTTTTGTCATCGGACTTTTGCAAAAGGGTATTTACATAGCAGAATCTGCTTTTGTAATTCTGTCTAGTTAGTGTTGGGGTGCAAGTGCTTCTGGTACATGTAGTTACTTGAAATAGGAAATATTGGCTGTGTAACTGGTAAAGCTTGCTTTTTGTAGTACTTTGCGCATATATATATATATATATATATATCCAACAAAATCAGTAAGCATTGCAGTCTACTAGAGATACACATAAAAAACACAAGATGGAACCCGAAAGCCGCTACAACATTGATAACAACATGGATGTCGTTATTCGAGGTACTTTCACCGACACTGAATTGATTTTGAAACATGAAAAAAGTTACATTGTCCTAAATAGCGATGAGTACCCATCATGCGTGTACAAATCAGATGCGATCTTCGACACTTACAAGAACAGATTCCCCACACGAGAAGACAGATTCAGATCTATATACATTATAGGAGAACTTTACTTCACCTTCGAGGGCAATGGAGAAAACATAAAAGTGGAAATCAGCAACGCTACCGGAGAAGTCACACTAAATTTTGAACAATGGCGAAAATTTCTCTCTTACTATGACACCCTCATGGAGGAATTCCAGCGACGACTAAACTGTAATGACTATGTGATTTTCGCTTATTGGTAGTCTACTTTTCGTGTATATAAATCTGATATATTCTTGAATAAAAATAAACTTTTTAAAAATACTGCAATTGTTTCATTTGAATCCTAAATGAATATGTAAACTAAAAAACAGATACAAGTCAGCATTATTTCTCGATGTAAAAGGTTCTTGCACACTAATAATGCTCTGTCGTCTGGGTCTACGGCCAGCTTAATCTGTGGTTTGTGTGATTAACCAATCAACATGCTATAGAGCCTAAGCTTTAAGCTTCAGTCAGTGGAATTTAGTCCTGACTGTAGTAAAAATAAGACTCGCATGATATAACAGCCACAAATAATCCCTGGTATTACTAAACACTCAAAAAAGTCTAATAGTTCTTGAAAAAAGGCCTATAAGGCTAAATAACAACATAGAAAACAATTATTTTTTCACAAATCTTTTATTATTTGCTCTAAAATACATTACATATTGGTAATTTTAGTATTGTACCAAGATACAAGTCTTTGTACATTTCTGAATGCACAACCTTGTTCTGATGGAGGCGAAGTATCAGAATGATACTTGCACAATCCTCCTTGAAACATTTACAAATTTCTAAGCGAAGGACAGTTTGCACTTTGCAGATCTACAATATTATAAATATTGAACAAATCTTTGAGAAGTTTGGATTTTTCTTCTCCCTTGCAATAGAAAGTTGAACCTTGACAGTTCAAATTTCTAATTACACTACGAACATAGTACACTTCACATCCCAGAGGAGTATCGTACGATAAAGCATGAATATTTTCTTTCACCCATTGGGATTCATTATTTTCTTTGAAATATTCTGGCACTTTTACAAGAACATAATACACAGTATGCAAATTTGTTGAACCAACACACATCTCACGCAATATAAATTTATTATTGTACATAAAACCTTGCGCATCAATAATATATTGCGCCATTTTCAATTTAGATATTAACAAATATTGTTTCTTAACCACGAGCAAGCTCCGCTTCTCGTATAGGCGCTATAAGAGTTTTTACTAGTTCGAAATCATTTAAAATTTCACACAACACACTGTAAAAGTCTCTGTATCCTGTCGATTCCTCCTGTGCCTTCAAACCACCACCTACATCTTCATGATTAGCAAGATAAAAATCGAAAATATGACTTGTATTGTCCGGATCTTGCAGATAACGCTGGATTCTCTCGCACATCCACTCTACTCAATTCTGGCATTCATTCTCTCCGCATTCCTCTTGGCAAATTATAAAACAATCGGAGAGTTGAACTTCGTCTTTACCGCGCACATCCTCGCACTCGTAAAAATGTTTAATAACACAATCGTGGGCTAGTTGCTTGCCTTCATTTGAATAACAGCCCCAGCATGTAATGTACTTGTAAGGGGAATACTTTTTCAAAGCCTCCAGCACACAATCCTTATCGATATAATCGAAGAAACATGGACATATAAGCACCAAATCACTCATCGCCCTGGGGTCCTGCTCAGCAACGTCTGTTTTCACTATTCGTTTCTTCCAATCGGGCTTTCAGTTCTTTGCAGAGTACTTCACATCTGCTTCTCAGAAAGAACCTGCAACAATAACAATTCAGATTGTTAGTGATATTTTCTAATATTTTTGTATAATATTTTTAAAAAAACATCGCAGTGACAAAAGAATGGGTGGAATTCAAAAAGAGAGAAAGTGACAGAACCTGCAACAATAACAATACACATTGTTAGTGTTATTTTCGAGTATTCTTTGTATAATATTTTCAAAAATAATGCAAAACGCTTAAACTTTGTTTGCATGGCAGTTAAAAAACAACTTGAAATAAAGAATAGTACACAAAAAAAGATACTTACCAAGTTAAAAAGCCTTTAGTTGCACTGCAACAACTCAGTCACGCTAAAAAATCAGTACGACTTTCAAGCCAAACACTTGAGAACTCTCTTGGACCGCTTCGTCTTCCGCTTGATATTTATAGATTCTTAGACAAAAGGCCAGTCAATATAAATATTATTTTCATTACTCTTCTCTGATTGGTTGAATCATTTATTAAAAATCTTCTCTCATTGGTTAATATTTTCTAGCCTCTACCCAGGACCGTTCGAGCTCCTCAATTATACCAAATATGACTCACCACCGACGCCAAAATGGCCGCACGTGACGCCTCAGAATAGGCCGAAAATGTCTTTTGTACATTAATGGAAAAACCATTAATTCCAAGTTCCCACGTCTGTATAAAGCACCCATGACTCATATCCGGCAGAAACGCATTAATAAAATACAACAATAGTGTTAGAATAGTCCGAAAACGAACTCCATAATAGTGTCTTTTGTACATTAATGGAAAAACCATTAATTCCAAACTCCAACGTCAGTATAAATCATCTGAGACTCATATCCGACAGAAACTCATTAATAAAATACAACAATAGTGTTAGGTTAGGGTAAAAACGGAATACATAATAGTATCTTTTGTGCACTAATGGAAAACCATTAATTTCAAACTCACACGTGTGCATGAGTCATCGATGACTCGTCTCCTCCTCCACCCACGACACGTGGCACTTGATTAATTAACAATAGCGTCACCCCTCGATAATGAATAAAAAAGCCATTAATGTCAATTAAAATGATGATTAATTGGATCCAAGTATTTTCAATTCTACTGATCTTTCGTCGACTCTACCATCAATCGACGCCTAAGATGTCTTTGTTTCACGAGTGCATGATGCTGCACGCACCTCCATTCCATATCCCAGTGGACCTGCGAGGCGACGCCCAGTCCCCTGGTGGACTGCGGAGATCAGTGCAGCCATCAAGGGGCGCAATCATGCCCTAGATCGATTCAATAGGAACCACACTGCCGCAAACCTCGAGCAGTTCCGCATTAAGCGTGCGCGTGCCCGTCGGCTTATTCGAGCCAGTAAGAAGGCGTGCTGGGTCCAATACGTGTCTTCTCTGACGAAGCAGGCTTCGTCGAAAGCCGTTTGGACCAAAGTACGTCGCATCCAGGGGGGTGCATCCACTCCTCAGAGCGCTCTGAGTAGTTAAGGGGTAGCTATAGCGCGATAACCAATCAGTATCGATTTCCAATAATCGATAAGTGATCATTACATTTTTTTGGGTGAAAATCGATTTTTTTTAAATTAGGTGTGGGTGGGGGTGTTTCCAAATAAGGAGTTGTATGTAAGGGTATGTGGGTGTTGTTAACCTAATATAGTGATTGATTGATTGACAGGTGTCATATTTATTTATATTTTTTCCAAATAAGGAGTTGTGGGTTGTCCTAATAATATAGTGATTGATAGGTGTTTCCAAATAAGGAGGGGTTGTGGGTGTCCTAATAATATAGTGATTGATGGGGGGTGGGGGTAAATTATATGTTTGTAGATTGTTGTATTGTTAAACCTTATTATAGTTGTTAATATTATTGACAATAATATAGATTGATCGATTGTTTCTATAGGTGACGTCATCGATTGTACTGGGTGGGTGCATGATGTCTGTGGTTGTGTTGTCGTTGCTGATCTGTGCTTGGTGTGTGCGTGTTTGTGGTTTATATAGTAGCGGTGTGTTTGTGGTGGGGGATGAATGCGTGCGCATGCTCTGTGGGGGAGTGCAGGTGCTGTCGGCAGCTGTGTGGATAGAATATTTTTAGGCTCTGCGTGGGAGCGTCGACATCTGTGAGTATTGAATTTTTTGCTCTGCGTGATATGTGGACCTGATGAAATTGATCTCTCTGTGGGGGTTCGTTGACATCTGGCGGATGTTCGTTTCGAATGTCTCTCTCTGTATGTGTCTGTGGCGAGCGTTGGCATCTGACCAGATCGATTTTTTTTTGCTCTGTGGGGGATCGCAGGTGTGTGGATCAAATATATCTCTGTGGGGGAGTGCAGGTGTTGTTGTTGTTGGCGTGTGGTTGTGACCAATGCGGTGTTTGTGTGGGGAGGAGTCTCCCACGACTTGTTGGTATAAATATGTTTGACATCGACGAGTTCGATGTGTCTGTCTCTGAGAGTGGAGAAGTTTTTGCTGCTGCTGCTGAGTCTGAGGTGTGTATACTGTCTGTCTTACGCATTACCGAAAGAGATTTGTGGTTTGTGATGTCGTTGTATCTGGGGACTATAAAAAGTAGTCGTTCAATTCACTGTCCATACTGTAAAGACGTTCAAGTGGTTGATTTCCCAGATTACGGGTATGCTCGTTACTACTGTGTGAATGTGAACTGTAGCGAGTATAGAATGTATGTGCTCCGTCGCGAAGGCAAGTTTTTGTTTATGCCTGGTGGGTTGCGGACGAGGTTGTCAGATGATTTTTTCTGTGTTTATTGCGGGGAGTTTAGTTATAAAAGTACTCGTGATTGTACAGATTGTTTTGCCTTTGACGACGGACGTGAATGTAGATTGAAGAAGGAAGTTGTGTAACGCAGAGTATTTCTGTTTTCGTTGTAGGTTGTTGCGGCTTCATCGTTGTTGTTTTCTTCTAAGAGAGATGAATTGTGCGCGTCCGTGGATACGTTTCTTTGTAGATGTGGAGTCCGCTAGTATTGATGGGGAGTTATTAACGAGTGTAGAATGTAGGGAAGGGGATGTGGATATGATGTATGTCCCTCGTAGGACCACCCCAACAGCTCGTTGCAAGGTAGCTGTGAGTACTTCGTCAAAGAAAGGTGGCGGCGGCGGTGGGTATGAAATGTGTGAATCGTTTGTGTTACACAAATATCACCCGTCATATTTTCACTTTAGTTTTCAGACTAGGGATATGTCTGTGATCAGAGATTTGCAGACGAAGGGGGAGGAGTGTGGTCCTTTGTATATCTACGAAGCGAGCGCGATAGGTGAGAAGGGAAAATGTCTTTGTGAGGAGAGAGTAAATGTAAAGTTTGGTCGCCAGCTTTGGTGTATGGATGAATGTAATGTCCAGTATATTGTGGAGAAAGAGGTGCCAACGATGGGGGAAAGAGATGGTGTTGCAGTTCCGTTCGGAAATCGCGTTTCCACTCTGGAAATGTTTCTTCAGGGTAAGATGGAGGGGCACGGCGTTGCTAGATATGGTTCATTTCAAAATATGTACATAGTAAACACGGCAAGGATGGATTTGCTGACCGCTGCTGCGGAAACAGCAAATCTGGAAGCATCCTATGTTATGTCAAAAATGTTGGGATTTGCTAGTCTGTTCCACGGACGCCTCACCGAGCAGCACACATTAGGTGATTTCCTATTGAATACCACGCATCCGAACCGTAATCTGGTGAAGCCGATAGCAATGAATCCGGGGGAGGGTTTACCGCTGGACGAATTAATGTAGTCTCTGGAGGGTGCGAAGACAGATACGTGCCGGAGAGAGACCGCAAAGAAAGAAAGTGCAACTAAGTGAAACATTGTCTAACTGGCTACAGGATCGTGACGAGGTCGACAGAGACAGCGACACAGCCGAGAACGAGTGCAGCCACGACGGCGAGAGCTACAGTAGACGAAGAAGAAGACGAAGGAAGGACGAGTTGAAAGTGATAGCGGAAGTAGAAGGAGAGGACACCCTACTGCTAGCATCAGAATTGTTCAACGAGTAATACAAGATGGTGAGTACAAATAAATAATAACACTTATATGTTGTTAGTAAAAAATAAAATAAATAAAAAAAGTACTTACGGGGAGGTTCTGTTTGAAGAAGTAAGCGTGTAGATGAAAAGAAGGGGAAATGAAGGATAGAGGAAGAAGGTAGGAAGAAGGTAGGAAGAAGGGTATAGGTTACTACTGTTGGGGGTAGTACCGTTCTATATCATGAAAATCAGGGACTAGGAGGCCGTCAACGGGTTGAAATACGGCCTCCTCCTCCTCCTCCGCCAAGCTGTCCGGGGGTGAGGGGTTGTTTCTAGGAGGTGGAGGGGAGTAGTTGTAGGACGGGTTGGGGGAAGGGGATGTTTGTGCATGCGGGTGAGGTGTGGGAGGTCTATGCTGCCGTTGTTGGGGTTCTTGGGGTTCTAAACGGCAGCCTATGAATAGGTTGACGTCACCCTGAACCAAAGGGTGATCGGGTGGGACGTAATAGACGTTCCCCTCCCTTTCTACAACGCATCTGGTTCTCCGTACGACCCGCCCTCCTACTTCTACCGTTTCTATTTCTAGAATTTCCCGAGTGACAACCTGTAAAAAATATAGGTAAATGTAGTAAAAAAGAAGTAGGAAATATGTTTTGTATTTACAAGTGTGTATTATTTTCTTTGCAGATATCGCCACCAGTTTTGTTTCCCGGGGACTACTGTCTACCATGCAAAAGAATCCACGTGATGGGAGAAAGGTGTGGTGAGAACGAGATTGACGAGTCTGCGTACTATTTGGAAGCTCTGACAAGGAAAGAAGGAGGGATCGAGAACCTGATCCTAGCATTGGAGACAAAAGCCCAATCAATCGAGAAGGATATTCAAGGACTTGTGGCCCTGTACCAGACTATGCAGTTACTACAGAAGTCGTGCCCCAAAATAGAAATGTTTTTGCAAGAGTTGTGAACGAGGAACCTATAAGGTCCTACTATACAATGCGAAGTGCGTATGATTTGTATAAACTATTCAAGAAGCAGAACTTCGCGGGAGCAGATAAGTCTCTCACCGCTAAATACAGAATGTAGTTATTCTCTAAGGATATTCAGAACTGGTGGCCCTGCCCCCAAAATAGAAGTGTTTTTTGTTTTTGTTTGCTGAACCCATAAGGTCCTACTACACTATTACAGAATGTAGCAAATCGAGAGGGGATATATTCAGGACTATAAAGTCGTGCCCCCAAATGGAAGTGTTTTATTTCTTTTCATTTTGTTGCAAGTGTGTGGAGAACCCATAAGGTCCTACTACACTAAGCGAAGTGCGTATGATATGTATAAGTACCGTAGAATGTAGAACGTGTGTGCAAAACTAAATAAAGAAAAGATTTTTCCTGAACGCTGTGCGTGTTTGTTTGTTTACCTCAAACTAGAGTTTGAATAGCTGTGTATATGTACACTGTTTTGTATGGTGAGAAAACTCGCACTGAGTCTATCCATGCTGATTCGAATCTATGTCGTTCCCCCCGGCTGGCGTGTGCTAACCACTTCGCCACAAGGGTCGGCAAAACTAACTTATGCGTGTGTAAAGAGAAGATTCGTAATGAGTGTATCCTTACTGAGATTCGAATCCAGGTCGTTTTCCCCCTCTGGCGTATGCTAACCACTTCGCCACAGGGGTCGGCAAAACTAACTTAGGCTTGTGTAAGGAGAAGAAGATTCGAATCCAGGTCGTTCCTCCCGGCTGGCATGTGAACCACTCCGCCACAAGGGTCGGCAAAACTAACGTATTTCTGTGACACCTACTGAGGGGTCCGACTCTAACCACTTCGCCATAAGGGTCGGCGCTAACACAAGTGTATATATATGCTACGAGTGTCGAACCAAGGACGAGAGAGATAGAGAGAAAAAGAGAGAGGAATGGTACTTACGAGGGAAACCACATCGGGCGAATGTTGATGTTGCATGTTGCTAATACTCAAACTTTTCACACACGTTTTAAAAGTACAAATGAGGCAAAGAATAGCGTATTCTGTCCTTTTATGCATTTAAAGATCTCTGCAAGAGGTTCATTTATCGTGGAGGGCATCTCCCCCAGATCGGCAACTAGCAGCAGGAACGTGTGGGGTGAGCAAAAACAATTCGCACGTGTGGCGAAAATCTGACAGTGTTGCAGCCCCAGGGTAAAAGCACCAGATGTAGTTTTTCCCTCCGCGCGGGAGAAATGACTTTCAGCAGCGGCGGTGTCGATGACTAGGCCAGCTGTCGCTCGGGAGGAGGGGGGAGCGACAGCGCTGCTGCCCCGCCAGATGTCGTGTTTTTCCTCTTCTTCGAGCCATTTCGCTCTTTCGCGAAGCAAGCCGGTGGGTCGACCACCTCGTGGATGTGTAGTGGTTAGCGCAGAGAGTCCGACCTGGTAGGAAAGAGAGAGAGAGAGAGAGAGAGAGAGAGAGACGTCTGAGCCATATCTCTCGCTCTTTCTTCTCTCCAGTCGACCTAGTCTACTATGCTACGGCTAGGAGAGAGAGAGAGAGAGAATCACGCAAAGTTGCGTCCAATGGCGCCTTTGGCGCCATTGGACGGCCTTTGGCCGCCGCGCGCGCAGGGGGTTCCCTCGCTTTCGCTCTCTCCGTGCGTCTGGAAGGGATGCGTTGAAATGAAACACAACGGATATATGTGAACATATCATTTTAATTGCTCAAAACACACAAAAGCATACAAAATAAGAAATCATCATTAGCAGCAGCAGTATTCGTAGTAGTAGTAGTAGTTCAGGGTGCCACACAGGTAGTAGTCTTAATAGGCACGTTCTGCATCACCATTGCCATAAGTAGTTAAGGGGTGCCACAAGTAGTAGTAGTGGTAGAAGGCATGTTCTGCATCAACATCGACATAAGTAGTTAAGGGGTGTCCATGTCGTCAGTAGTAGTAGGTGTTGGTAGGTTCTGTCACTGCGCATGCCAACGTCGGAAGTAAGCCTTCATGATGGGGTGATACAGCTCCAGAAATTCTTCCCATTGTGCGGCTCTCATCACAACGCTTCCGTGCTCGTCCTGGAGGATCACCACAAAGTCACTCATGCAGTCTTTGACGATCACTCGGAACGTGGAGGTGATGACGAACTTGACGCTTCTGCGACGAGAACAATCCAGATGACGTTCGTGGAAAAGATTCAATATCGGTGACAGAGTCTTCACGAGCTCGATGTACTTGTCCGTGTCGAGAATCACCGTGGACTCATCCTTGCGAAAGACGACCGAAGTGGCATCCTGTTTGTCCACCACGGACACTTCCAGGCTCTCGTCAACGGCGAAAACGACCTTCTCCATGCTGCTGCAGTCACACACTGGGCGACGAACTCCTAGCTTTCACTATATTTATGGTTTCTGCAGCTGCGCACGCACGAAGCGCAGAAGGTCGTTGTGGAAACGTTGAAGTATGGAGCGACGTGGAGGGGGAGGGGGAAGTATCTTGGTTATCCTGTCGTCCTCGGCGTGCCGTTGCACGCATGCTGAGACATGTTCGTGGAGATGCTCGTAGAAGGTCATGTATGCCGACAGAAGTCGTCTGATGCTCAGATAACGGTAGAATTCAGCTTCGTTCTAGTGGATCTTCCTATCGCCCACGATCAGCATTAGATGGTGTTTGGAGAACAACGTCATGGTACCGATGGCCATACACTTCTCCTGCTGATCTGCAACCTCGCCTTCTTCTTCCCCACCGGCGGCGATGTCCGGTTTCAGGTCGAAGCTGTACCTCTCGCCCGCCTTGAAGTATCGCGCCATAGGGGCGGGATCGAGCGCTAGGAATTTTCGGAACACGTTCCACTCGACGGCGATGTCCAGATGGTGAGATCGAAGGAACACGCAAGGAACACATCCTGCTTCCCTGCTGCCGCCGCCGAAAACACGTCGATAACCGATCAGGATGCATTTGGTGTGCGACGGAGTGAGATACTCGATGCTGGGTAGGAGGAACAGACCGTCTCCACCGTCGGAACGTACTCTGCTGCTCTTTTTGGTCCCTTGGATGTAGGCGAAATCGTTGTCTTCTTCTTCGTCTGGTGCTCTCCCCCGGCTGTCGCCGCTCTCCGTCGCCGCCGCCGCCTCCGCTGTCAGCATCGCTGAACCTCTTCTTCGCACTTCCGTCTCCGACATCCTCCCTCTCCGCTCGACTCTCTGCCACATCCACGTCTCGCTCTCTGTACTTATGTGACTGCCGCTCCCGCTGCCAGCGCCGCCGTCGCCGCCACGTCATCGATGGGGTTGCGTCACCAGACTCACTGCTCGACGACGACGACATCTGCTGCTGAAACAACAAGGAGGAGGAGGGTGAGACAGCTCTGTTTTTGTCTTATTTTTGTTACCAATCGTTGTTCATGATGATACGTCTGTCTTTTGTAATTTCCACCAATGCGTCGCTGAGCAGGTACTCGATGCTCGGACGGTGGGAACGTGATGTGCTTTGGAAATCGTTGTCTTTTTCTTCTGGTGCTTTCCCGCTGACGCTGCCGCCGCCGCCGCCGCTCTCAACCACAACCACCTTCTGCTCCATCAAAGCTGAATCTCTTCCTCTTCTTCGCACGTCCGTCTCCGACATCCTCCGCTCGACTCTGCCACATCCACGTCTCGCTCTCTGTACTTATGGAACTCGCTGTTCGACGTCATTTCCTGCTGCTGCAACAACAAGGAGGAGGAGGGGTGCGTTTGTGGCTGTTGTACCGTGGGCGACAGATCTGGTTGCAACGTGTCTGCAGTGGCGACGCTCTGCAGGGTGATCGGAAATAGTGGTTAAACAGGCGCACTACTTCCCGATCATTTTGCGTGAAACAATCGGTGAAATGCGAGTAAAACGGATATTCCGACGTTGACAGACATGCATGATGCAGGTACACGCAACAGTATTGTCCGCACACTGTGCTGAGGAAGCCCTGCAGTTGTCGAGAGTTGCTCCCCCACCGGATGCAATTGCGGTCCAAAAAGCGACGAAAGGAGGGTCGGATAGGTTCGATCCCGTAGGAATCAAAGTACCGTCCGTAACCCTGGGCGTCCACGTGTATGGCGACCCAATGTTGACCCTCTTTGCCGTATGGGTCGGTGTTGGCCACGAACACTGCAGGTTTCTTCACGACGACGACGTCGGCCAACATGTCGCTCGGATACACCCCTTGGAATGCAGCCCGGGTTACGTGGTTTCCAGCGAGGGCATCATGGATCTGGGTCGTGTTCATCGTCCAAATAGTTCACATGTGGGCAGTGAACACTGTTTTATAATTCTTCTTCTTCTTAGCGATCTGTGTGGACTACCCGTCGTGGTTAAAGATGACACGTCTGTCTTTTGTAATTTCCACCGATGCATCGTAGAGCAGGTAGATCAGACACGTCATCGCCCTGCTGAGAGGGTTCTTGAATCGTGCCTCGATGCGGAGTTCACCCTTTTCCGGAAGACTTCTACAGTTGTCGTCGGCGAGATCCGGTGTCAGTAGGTAACACAGCATGAAGTAACCGTTTGCAAACATCTCCTTGGTGATCATGTGACCTTTGTCGGAGTGATGGATGTTCGTCCCAGTGAAGAGTGTCTCGTAGCCTCGGGTGATCGCTCCACGCTCGAAATCCATTTCCAACGGTGCAGTCTGAACGAGTTGTTCTCTGACGTAGAGTGCAAAGTAGTTGAGGGACTCCGGCGTCAGGTGGAACGGGTTCGTGTTGGGAGTCCCCACGAACGCGTTGTTCGGCACCATTGTGAAGAGCAGGAAGGTCGGTATCGTGCCGTTGGTGATGTTCAATGTCAGCGACTTTCCGCCCGAAGGTACAGTGAAGGTTTTCAGCTCAGAACGCTTGAAAAAGTATTTTGCGTTGCTCTTCTGTAACGCCATGCTGTGCGCCACCAGGAACGATGGGCTGATCGTGAAGTGGTTCACGTAGAGAGCTGGTTTCAGGATCTGGATTGTCACCGGCGAGGTCGCACCTTCTCCCCAAATGTAGAATTCATTCTTCGCCTTGGTCAGCACCACCTTCATGTCCACGTCATTCAGAAGGTACCGCTCCTGATTGAAAAAGTCCACGTTGAGTCTCGAAATCAGTTCCACCTCATTCTGGATTTCGCTCGTGTCGGCATCGTTGGTGCTCCCACCTTGGAACAATTCCCAACGTGTCTTGAATCCTTCGTTCGTGGTCGTGTTGGGTTCGTTATTTGTGTCCAGGTAGAAACCACTCGACGTAAGGTGAGTGTGCAGAGCATCCTTTCCAAAGTTGACCACGTTGGTGAGATACGACTTATAGGGGTAATTGGTGCTAGAACCTGTCACCAACGTGTTGCTCAGGTAGACGTTAATTTGACTGTAGAGCGAGTGTTCCACATTGTTCACCACACCCCACTTCTTTGTTTCGGCTGCGTTGTATGTCAACAACGTTCCATCCGGTTTAGTCATCCGACACGTAACACCAAGACGTGTTGTTGGCAGCCATCTGTAGGAATTGCTTGGTCCCTTGCTGAGAAACTGATAAACGGTCGCATTGTCCATCGACGAGATGGGGTGACATATTTCCTGGAAGTTCCCTGTAATCGCCGTCTGGAGACATGGTTCCTCGAATATATCCATTTCCGGTAACATTCCCTCCATGGCCATTGCGCTCGCTCGCTCGCGAGATCCACGTCGGGTAGCACAAACCCTTCGACTGGAATCTTCGTCTTGGTTTCAGTGCCTTTATAACGTTCTAGTCTCTCTCTATACTAGGGTGCGCAGAATAGGTCCGTGAAGGTTCTTCGGTTGTGGCCGCGACGACGACGACGACGGTGCACTACGGTGGCTGTCCTTCGCCTCGTCGTCGTTGACGTCTTCCTTTTTGTGTTGCGTGCTGTTCTTCTTCTTCGTCCGACCAACCTCGTCGTCGTCGTCTTTCGTGCTCGTTTGCGTGGTCTGTTCAACCGCCTTCGTTTGATGCCCGAACCTGTCATCTGCTTCACTTTCGCCTCAGCCTTGTTCTGTAGATTTGTCCTGGACTCGTGCAGACGCTTCCGTACAATGTCGCGGACTGGTCCTTGCGACGTGGCGACATCTCCTAATATATTTGCTCCGGTCCGCAACACTTCCTTACCCAACGCTTTAGCACCAGACACCACCAGCGGTTTCACCGTGCGGAACAACCAGGGGAAAAAAGAACCTAATATGCCGTGTCCACGTTGGTACCTTCTTCCCTGGTAGTACGGACCCACACCGCGACCGGTTTGAGCCTGGAAGGTATAGTAGTCGACGATCGAATTGGTCATCGTGACGGACTTTCTCCGAATGTCCATCTCTACTAACGTCTCGATCTTTTAAGGATCTCTCTGCTGCCGCCTTTGTCGAAAGTGTAGCACCACTAGGGATGGTATGTTGTTGGCGTGAAAAAGGTAAGGGTTCGTTTTTATCGTTCCGGAACTCGATGTCGATGGTTTCGAAGGTGTATTTGTCGAGCGGGTGTTAGTACACTCTGTCAAACTTGTGATGTGCCACGGTGCGGTTACCCAACATCGAAAAATCCTGGGAAATCACTCGCAACAGGCGGGACCTGACGTCCCCGGTGAATTGGTGTTCGATAATGTCGCAATACACAAAGACCAGTTGGCTGTTGAATGGTGTGACCGTGGGTGGGACACCGTGAAAGACGGATCTACCATCTTGATCCACCTTGTCGAGGTTGTATCTCAGGGCACTCGCGGTATTGATCATGTCGTTCTTTGTACCTTCCGCATCCCCCTTGTCCGGCAGGAGATTGTGAATGTTGGCCAACAGTTCGGTCGGGGAGGTGTACAGTTGCGGCGGTAGCTCCAGGATTTGATCGTGAAGACCGATCTTGATTGTGTTTCTTGTGGAGAGTACCTTCACGTTGTACGGGTAATTGTGAGATTTTCCACCTCCGCCGCCGCCGTCGTCGCCACTTTCATTCATCTTCCTTTTCTTGTGATCCGGTGGAGGCACACGTATCACGTTAGGGTCATCTTCCTTGGTCTTCTTGTCCTCACCACCACCACCACCACCACCAATATCATCTAATTTTCGTGACACAGATCCACGTCCTACGTTCGAGTCTTCCTCCTCCACTTCTTCCTCCTCAGGGGTGGGTATCAGCGTTTCTCCTGGAATCGGTAACGTCATGCCATAGTAGAGGTCGGCGTCATCTCTCTTTTCTCGGTCTCCACGCACTTTTTTCTTCTCCTTTCGTCATCCTCTTCGTCTTTGTGCACACCTTTCCCAAAGATTGCCTCTATGTTGGTGATGAAATCGTCGATGTAGGAGCGCATCTTCTCGCGAGGTTCGTGTTTCTGCGCATCGAACATCATCATCGTGAACTCCGCCACGTGGTCGTACTGCATGACAGGGAACTTCAAGAGTAGAGTCTCGTCCAAACGAACTACGTTGTCGAAATACAATGGGTAGAGAACCTCGGACAGACCCACTTCCCACCCCAGACCCAACTCTACGGGTTCCGGTAGTTTGGTCGTGTACCGGGCGATAGTGTTTCCGGGAAAATAATCCATTGAACTGTTGGACGGTAGGAACATCATAAATTCGTCGGACTCCATGGTTCTTGTTCTACCTCGTTCGCCGAATGTCCTCTTCGCCTACCCAGGAGGAAAATGACATGGGGTAGCCGAGCCACTTGACTTTATATTCGCGTTTCCCGTTACGAGTACGACGTTGAAGGATGCGTTCGATACGATACTCTTTGTCTGCGGGAACAATGATCTTCTGTAGTTCCTCAGCGTAAAAGGAACCCTCCAACACGTTTCCCTGTAGGTCCTCGACCAGATACACCGGTACAGGGTGGTGTTGTATCGTTCGGTGAACCTTGAAATGTTCACGCGACCAATTCGGTACATACCCCTTTTCGAAGGGGAGTTTCAACTTGCTCACACGAACCATGTCGCCCACTCGGAGATTTGTATTTGTTTTTGTAGCTTTCTGCATACCTCTCTCTCCTTTCGTCAGGTTTTTCCACACCGTGTATATGTTACCTTCGTTCACATCCGCTGGCTTCATGCCTACACTTCTGTGGTACGTGTGGTTGTACCCTTCCACGAGTCTCGGAAGAACGTCGGTGTACTTGTATGTACCGCGAGCTGTGAAGTACTTCCAGATTCGAGTCTTTAACGTTCTGTTAAATCGCTCCACAACGTTCGCTTTCATGTCCGTGTTTCTGGGTATCCGATGTTCTATCCCTTTCTCTTTCAGCAGTTTCTGGAAATGCGTGTTTTTAAATTCCGAACCTGCATCCGTCTGTAGAACCAAAGGTTTACGACCCTCCTCCTTCCGCAGTATGGCGGCGAAACCTCGTGTCACCTCCGGACCTGTTTTGTTTTTCAACGCCACGGCGGACGCGCGTTTTGAAAACACATCGATCACAGTCAACAGATACCTCCAACCACGATTGTACCTTTGAAGGTTTTGCATGTCGTTGAGATCCGCCTCCCACAGGTCGTCCATGTTTGTCACGTTGTACCTACTTCTGGGATAATGGATGCGTTTCGGTCGGTGCACGGTGTACGTATCCTGTTGTTGGAGCCACTCCCGCACCTTCTTCTTCGGTATACGTCTCCCTGTCGCTTCCCAGAGTTTCTCCGTCGTCGTGAAGGACTCCCCCTTCTCGGGAGCGTAGTAGACGTCGCGAAGCGTCTTGTTCACATCCTCAGCGGCTCCCATGCTACGTGTTTCGACCAAGGTCTCTTTGTTCCCACGGGTCGTCTTCGTAGTCGAAGTTTGATAGGTGTTCTCTCTTCTCTTTTCTTCTTCTTAACTCTCCGTTTCTCCTCCTCCTCTTCTTCTTCCGTTGATTCAAACTCCTCCTCCCCCCACTTTAGGCCACGACCACCGTTCCGTCTGTGCGAATGGAAACTGTCTCGGTGGTGTCTCGATCTTTTTATCTTCTTCTCGTTTCACCTTTGCTGGCGTCGCGCTCTCTCCACCACCATCACCTTCCACCACAACAGGTATGCTCACCGGTACCTCCCCTCTCCGAATCACGCGCAGATACTTGTCCAAGGTCTGTCGATGCAGTGACTATTTTTGGTGATCGTCCATGATTTTAGAGCGAAGGATTTTTTGCATCTCCTGATCGAGATCCGACAGTTGCGCATTCAGGTCGTTGCCTTTTAACTTGTCGAACTGATCCGGGGTCATCATGATCAGTTTTCTGTACTGTGTCGACGACGCCATGTCTCTCTCACCGATTCAGGAGTGTTCCCAGCAGACCGCTAATCACGCTGCCCAACAGCACAGGAAGGAACCCTCCTTTTTGCACAAGAAGACGTTTTCGATGCCGCAGCGGCACCTTCTTGCTGGCGAGTTTCCGCAACACGTTTTTGTACTGTCTCAACTTGCGCTTGACCACCTTCGTAACGGGTACGTTCTTGTTCAACACGTTCAGGCAACACTCGGATAGGGCGTTCACCAGCTTCGGATCCGCCTCCTTGAGGATGGCCTTGCGAATCCGTGGGTTCGACGTTTGGAGAGTATGTAAAAGCGCTTTATTGGATCGTATATATTTGCTCATCTCGGTCGTACGACAGACATCGATCGGGGTCGGGAACGTGAACCGCACAGTACCTGTATCTTTTTGGAAACAGCTCCGAACGTATACGTAGAGGCTCCGGTGTGTCCTGCGTGAAGTCCAGGAAACAATAACTGTATGGTTGTCGGGTGATATCGTTAAATACCTTTTCGAAGCATCGCCACTTGGAAGGGTATATTTGTCGCGCCAACGTCGACACCTGCAGATGGTCCCTCGGGTTCTTGAAGATCACCATGTAGTTAGCGTTTAGGGCGATATCTCGCGATTGGGAACCTTTAGGAAATAAATTCTGAGTCAAAAGAATGACGCTGATTCGGTCGTGATGAGACATTTTGGTGAACAGGTCGGACACCTCGTGTGCGTTGTAGGCATTGTTCATAAGGTCGTCCAGGATCACCAGACATGGAGGGTTGGACCTCAAATCGTCGTAATTCGGCATACCGTTATGTTGTTCCACACCTTCCACTTTGGGTGGTGCGAAGTTTGATCCCGTGCACCACACAATCCTCTTGAATCCTCCTCCATCGATAAGTTCACCTCTATTGCGCAACAGGTTCAACACAAAAGTCGACTTGCCGCAACCACTAGGACCAGCCACGATGCATCGGAACGGTTGTTTCCATTGGAGAACCATCGTCTCGTCTGTGTCTTTCACCGCATTTCCACCGTTTTTCTATTCCTCACCCTCCTGGACGCTACGGTAGCCGTATGGTAGGGTGTCCAACGTGGAATCTCTTATCCGTCGTTTTGTATTCACCACCTGATATGTTTTTTCCTGAGGTTCTGTCACTAGCACGAAACGTCGATTTTTCGCAATCCGTCTGGGGTATCGGATGACCATCTTCTTTTTGTCGTTCATGTGCAGCACAAAATCTTTCACCACATCAAAGTTCAATTTCGAACTCGCGGCGTGGTCCAACGTGATACCCTTCATTTTTACCACGTGGAACTCCTTTCTCTTTGTTGGGGACCACACCTTCAGAGCGTAATTCTTCGGACCGCCGGACACAAACTCCCTAATGTAGGCACCTTCGCCGAATTCCGACATTTCGTCCGTCAAATCTCCCAGGTGGTCGCCCAACCATAGTTTCCCGCGTGATCGTCTGGTCTCGCGAAATATCACGCTGTCCGTGTCGCAGTACAATATATCTTCCCCCACAGCGTCCAACAGTTTGTACAGACGGATCCTGGCGAACGTTGTCGTGTACGCACCTATTGCGACGTTTACTTTGCTGTATTGAGGTGCACACTCGTTCAGGTAGTCCCAACTCACAATCACCGTGTCATCGTTGACAAACAACACCTGCTTCACGTTGACACCGGGTTCCGTCAACTTTTCAAAGACATCCCGGGGTTCTCGTATGATCGACGTCTGTGGTTTGTTACTGTTCTGTTCAAATTTACCCCAAAGCGAGTTCAGGCACAACTTTGCAACAGCACGCAGTCCTGGATTCTTGTCGATACGCTCCTTACGTAATTCGATCCCTTCGTGCTCTTTGTAGGTACCAATATACTCCTCCTTCTCATCGTCCGTGCACCACACTGGCCAACCACTACTCTCCTGTTTGATTTGTAGAAACGTGTTCACGTACTGAGCGAATAAACCCCCTTCACCTGTCGTCGGGTCGTAGACGCTCACCTCGTACCTCCACACTTCGTACACATCCTGAATCTTGTAGCCCTTCTCGACGGCGAGGCGAACTTCATCCAGCACCCACGTTCCCGTGATTGCTCTCTCCGCATCCGTGTGGTCGCACTCTCCTTCTTGTCGGAGCCCCGTTGCGCAACTCCAACACAACGGAAACAACAGTTTCCCTCCCGTCTTCATAGGCAGCACTGGAATGTATAGGTTTCGCGGCGGAAGCACTCGGAGTTTGGCTATGCCGTCCATTTCCAATACCTCCTTTGGTGTCGGTGCTGATGCACCGAACAGAACCTCTGGGTGTCCCACGGGTGCCTTGGCGAACTTATTCACGGTCGGGTACAGCGATGTAATGTCGTAGTAGCGTATTTTTTCCTCCTCCTCGCCGGCGCCAACCACTCCTCGCATTTTAAACACCTCCACCCTACCTCCATACAACGCATCCCTCGCCACCAGCGGAGAACTTCGAAAAAACGGATGTTCTTCCAGTTCGCGGCTGAGGTCGGGTCGGTCCCGCAATATTTCGCGGAACGTGCACTCCCAAATTTCCACCACAGTATAGCCCAATAGGCGAAAGTTCGATGTCACCCTCTGCGTTCGCTCGTATCGAGCACCCATCGTATCCGTCGGGTCGGATTGGATATTCTTCGACACGGGTCTCGATCGCTCCTTATAGCAGGATGGGCAGCCGTGAAAATAGCACCCGTGGAACTGGTAGATGGTCCTTGTGGTTTTGTCGTACCCATCCACGGCGATGCCATTCACTGCCACGTGCTCCCTTTCTTTACCGGCATACTCCAACTCTACATTCTCCGACTTCTCCAGATGCAGCAACCACTTCAGCGCGATCTTGCTCTGATTACTCACATTGCGGTAGCCGTCACGTGGAATCACGCCTATGGTGTTGTCCGAGAGGAAATGTCTTCGGTACGCCAGGGAGCATGCCGACGGAAATACTCAGGATCTGACTCTTTGTCGGCATACATCCGACCGATCACCAGGGCTTTGGCCAGACATATCTTCTCACCTCTGATCTCGCTCTTCACAGTCATCACACTTTTTTCACTTTTGCGTATCTCTCGTGCGCTACAAGACCGCGCGAGTTCAGTTTTTGTCCGTAACCGACAGGCATGGCAATCACGGACACACGCAGCTGTAGAAGGTCCGTCGACAAAAACGTGGCGTTCGATTGCAACACCCTGGAGACCACATTCCATAACATATCAGCACCCAGTTGGTCGATTCTCCGTAACGACAAACCAATTGGTCGAACCGACTCGTCAGACTTGTTCTCCAGCACCACGCCCACTTTGTCCGACGGTTTGTGTCGATCCACGATGTGGTTCAGCACAGCATCCAACCCCTCGTGCACCCAACTCATGGCATCTCCGCTCTCGTCCGGCGACCTGAAGGTAAAGGTCGTCGTAGTGCACGTAGCGTTATACTTTTTCACTCGACGAACATTCATTTCTTTGATGTCCACATACTTCGTATGGGGTGCCATTTCCCGTCCTTCTTCTTTTTCTTCCTCTTCGTCGTCTCCTACCAGGAAATCGCGGTCGCCGCCTGTGTCGTCATCCCTCCTACTGGACGACGTTCCCGCACCCTCCTGGTTTCCGTCCAAACTACGCACTTCGGACATCAAACGTTCCAGCAAATCAAGACGTCGGCATGGTTCGCCACGACCCATCATCGGATAATCTCCTGTAGAATCATCCTCTTCCTCTCCGATCCTCCACCTTCTCCCCTTTCATATTGGTCCAACAGAATATCGCAGGCGCTCACGTATATCACCCGATTTCAACAACACCATAGTGTACTGGTTGACCTGTGGTCCTCCCTACCGCAAAAGATGCTCACACCGATCGACGGTCCCTTATATCCTACCCAAACTCCAGGGATCGCGCGCGCATGCGCATCTACAGCTGCAGAGCAAGTCATTCGATCCGCGCATCCCCCCCTCCATGTAGGACTGCCTTGACGGGGCGAGGGGGCTTAGTAGGGAGGTCAAATTCATCTCATCATTTCACCCATTCTTCATATCCATATCTCACGTTTTTCACCATTCCATCACGTCATTCATCTCCATATCTTTGACCTCCCTCTAAGAAACTAAGGTAGGGAGGTCATTTTCATCTCATCATTTCACTCATTCTTCACATAAATATATCACGTTTTCACCATTCCATCACGTCATTCATCTCCATATCTTTGACCTCCCTATAACTAAGGGTCCTGCTAGAGGAGACAACCTCGATAAAAAAACCTATCCCAAGGTGTGAGTTGCACGTGCCGATGGGACAGTGTTGGCTGCAGGGGTAGGTGCAGTCGCGAACGTGGCCTCGGGGATTTCGGTTTGGTCCTCGAGTAGCCTCCATTTTTGGGGGTAGGCCTTCCTCGGCATAGAGGGCATGTCGAGGCGACAATTTATGGACCCTCCAATATAAATTTATTTTGTATATGGGTACAAAAAACAACTCAAACGGGGGGAAACCCCCAAAACGAGCGCGGCCTTCGAGCCCGCTCCAAGTAGTGGAAAAGATAAGTAACGTGCCACGTTACCTTGTTATCAGTATTGTTGAGAAGACCGATAGTAAGGATGTTTCTGCAACAACAAAGAAACACGGAGCTGCTACATTGAAGGACTTGTCACCATTCCTTATCAAGAAACAGCTAGACTTCGCCGCTGGTTCCGATGTTCCAGAAATAAAGAAACTGAGAAACGGGAGTCTACTTATCCAGACCAGCACAGATCGCCAGACCAACAACCTTTTGAAGTTACGATCTTTGGGCCATTTCACTGTTAATGTTGAACCCCATCGTCAACTTAACAGTAGTAAAGGTGTGATTCACCACTGGGATCTGCTAAATGCTGAGGAGGAAGAGATCCTTGAAGCACTCTCAGACCAACATGTCACCGCAGTGCAGCGAATCAAGACGCGAAAATCCGGAGAACTTGTGCCAACTGCTTCGATTATACTAACATTCCAAACGACCACTCTCCCAGATATTGTACGGGCTGGATATTTGAGATTAAAAGTCCGACCATACATCCCTAACCCGATGCGATGTTTCAAATGCCAGCACTTTGGGCACACTCAGCCTTCCTGCAAGGCCACTACCGCCCTTTGTGGTAAGTGTAGTCTGCCTGATCATGGGACCGAACCTTGTTCTTCTGGTCCCAAATGCATTAATTGCCAAGGCGAGCACCCAGTCTGGCATCGTGACTGCCCCTCTTTCCAACAAGAGAAGAAAATCAGAGAGTTGGTCGTCACAGAGAAAATCTCTGCTGGCGAAGCAAAACAACGTCTCCGGGAAAGTATACGCACCACTTTACCTGTGCCATTCGCTACAGTTGCTGCAGCTGCTCCTACCCGCCGCAGTGAGTAGTTGTATTTGTGGTATTATAAACCCGAGAAAGGAAGAGCCCCCCTCAAGCAGATTTACCTACACTTAAACCTAGTTCAACATGCCCATATGAGCTTTTTGCTCAAGTGTGGAACCCCCTCTAATCCAAGATTTTTGTAAAAATGCCCTCGGGAAGTTCCTGAGAAAGGAAGAGCCCCCTCAGATTTATTTGCCCATACTTACAAAAGGCACTTCTGTGAGATTGTTGTCCATAAACTTGTTAAAAATATGCCCCTCTTGATATTTTTTTTGGCCACACTTAAAACTAGGCCAGGACACACACACCCACACCCACCCACACCCACACCCACATCCACACCCAACTGATATTTTTTATTAAGTATAGAGTTTTGATTTGAACCCCAAGAAATTTTATATAAATACCAAAGCCAAAAATATTAAGACACATACACACATACACACATACAAAATATACAAAGCACAGTGCTGAACCCAACTGATATTTTTATCCAGCATAGAGTTTTGATTTGAACCCCAAGAAATTGTATATAATAAACAACAAAAATGCCGAATCAAAAATATTGCAATCAATGCAATAAGAATATATCCATCCCCAATTGGGTTAAGCATCAAATGAATTGTAATCCAGACAAAAACAGAATTATCACAAAAATTTGCCCCAAATGCCATAGAGAATATAGCATGCAATACTTCACATATAAACATACAGATACTTCTTCTGCACAGTCATCAATATTTCCAAACAAAATTGATTGGAAATATTTGTGTGATTGCCCTGTATAGCTTGGATTGCAAGGCCATATTTTGTAATTTTCTAGACCAGGAACTTGACCCTGTGCACCAGAAACAGGCTCTCCACAAATTATGTGAACATCATGGAGCACATAAGATATTTTACAATTGAGAATCTCAATTTAAATTCAGGAACAAGAGATTTGGATTTGATGTATCTGGAAATATTTTTGCATCTTGAATCAACCTGCAAACAATATTACATGTTAGGCTGGGCTATTTCAACAGCAGTAAATATTTACCAAATGTTTCAACGTTAAAAAACAATCAGAATAATATCTTCCAGGAAATATAGATACCTGAACATGCAAACATATTTTGAAAGAAGAAACATTGCAAGATATATAAAATCCTGTTGGATTGTTTTAGGGAAAAATTTGAAAATCTATCAGAGTATGATTTTTTTAAAGTGCAAAATGAAACAGAAGCAAGATGGGTACTTGACAGTGATGTTGGGTTTGGGTATGTGAGCATAGAATTGGGTTCTGAATATGATGATTTTGAATCCAATACATACTGGCATAGAATTGATGCATACCTGTTGCATTGTTATTGGGGAAAATATGTTGCTTTTTTTACAAAAAGTACTTCAAGTTTAGAAAAATTTAGGTTTTACAAATTTTTCCATGATCATAGAATTTATACAAACAGCAGGTGGCCTGTTGATGACATAACATTGGACACAACAATTTCCATACTTGATGAGGCAGGAAAATTGGATGTAAATTCTGGTTTATATTTTAATGAGTTGATTATGTACCTGCTTAAAAACAATATCAATTCTGGCTCATTCAATACAAGATGGACTTAAATAATTAGAGTTTTTACACAAAATATTTTTTTTGTAGATGGAACCTCCACCAGATTATAATCTATTCTATGGAGATTATGTTTATACAGGCCCATTGTTTGAGTATAAGAGTAATTTGCTCATCACACTTGACAGATAGGATAGGAAAATTGCACAGAGACGTGCTAACAATTTCAAGTTCCTTGAGTGGGAATATGTTGTTTCTAAGATCAGCATTGATTCGGTAGTACAGCATTGCTGTGGAACATGTTAAGTCCCTGGATTCTGTCACACCTATTCTAATACAATTAATATCACAAGTACTATTACAAGGCACGCACCGCATAAAATCATAATTCCAAGAGAGTGGCATGGAGTAATTATTTTTCCACGATTCCATATCTAACATACTGCAATTGGAGCTTCAACAATTCGGGACTGTGCAATATATTGTCTACAAATGTATGAAAAATAATATTGTACGGGTTGCAAACAAAACTCCCAAAGCTTATGTATTTCAGGTTTCTTAAATTTGAAACAGAATCCAAACTGTCTGGAAGTTCATAAAAGTGAAGCCATTCTACATTCTATCTCAGCTTCTGCATGATATATTTGAGCAAGAGGTGATGTGTTTATAATATTTGTTGGTATAGAGGTTTGTTCTGAGTATCTTATCAATTATGAACAGCTCTGCTGCATGTTGTGACGATGAATATCTAGTCCCTAAACCTAACAGAGCTGTGCAGTGATGTTGTTATTGGGAACAGGATTCAAATCCTACACAGATTTATGGATAGGAGTGAAGAATTAATTTTTGCCATGAAATTATATCTAGATCTCTGTGCAATAATACTGTTATTGGGAACAGGATTCAAATCCTACACAGATATAGATTCTTGCTGAGCTTAATAGGTGATTGTTATGGAAGATATTCAATATTTCTGCTGTTATTAGGTACAAAATTCAATTACACAATAATATCTAGATAAATAATAATGCATACAGAACTGTGGTTTCTATAAATCTATACTCAATATCCCTATACCTGACAGCTGTGCGGTGATGCTGTTATTGGGAACAAGATTCAAATCCCACACAGAAACAGATTTTTGCTGGGCTTAGAACTATTATGGATAGGTGATTGCCATGAAATAATATCCCTATACCTGACAGAGCTGTGCAGTGATGCTGTTATTGGGAACAATTTTAACAGAGCTGTGGTTTCCATAAATCTATACTCAATATCCCTATACCTGACAGAGCTGTGTAGTGATGCTGTTATTGGAACAGGATTCAAATATACAGATCCTTGCTAAACTTAGAACTATGCCATGAACAAAACTGTGCGGTGATATAATTATTGGGAACAAGCTTCAAAACCTCGCACAATGCTGAGCTTAGAGTAAAGATACCAGTGATATAATTATTGGGAACAGGATTCAAATTTTGGAACTATTATGGATAGGTGATTACCATGAAGATACTCAATATTTTTGTTATTAGGTATAAATATTATTTCATTCAATTCTTCACCTCCATATCTATAACATCTCTGTGTAATTCCATAGCAGTTCCATGATCGGCTCACAAACAAATCTCATCTAACAGTTCCATAACAGTTCCATGCTCAGCTCTGTGTCTGTGTGAGGCAAGCACAGCTCTGTTAGAGATAGGGATTAAAAATTATTTCATTCTTCACAAATAAATCTCATCTAACAGTTCCATGCTCAGCTCTGTCTGTGTGGGGATTTGTGATTAATAACATCAAAAACAACACATGTAAAGAATAAATTTCACAGAGCTGTTATGGATATGGAGGTGAAGAATTGAATGAAATAATATTTATACCCATCTACTCTGTCTCTAATGTTGCTGTACAAATCCCACACAGACACAAAGCTGAGCATGGAACTGTTATGGAATTGTTAGATGAGATTTGTTTGTGAAGAATGAAATTTAAATCTATACTTAATATTCCTATATTTAACAGAGCTGTGCTTGCCTCACACAGACACAGAGCTGAACATGGAACTGTTATGGAATTGTTAGATGAGATTTGTTTGTGAAGAATGAAATTTAGATCTATACTTAATATTCCTATCATGTTTCAGAGCTGTGCTTGCCTCACACAGACACAGAGCTGAGCATGGAACTGTTATGGAATTGTTAGATGAGATTTGTTTGTGAAGAATGAAATAATTTTTAAATTTATACTTAATATCCCTATCTGCTAGCTGAGCATGGAACTGTTATGGAATTGTGAAGAATTGAATATTCTGTCTCTAACAGAGCTGTGTTGTTTTGATGTTATTAGGTACAAATCCCCACACAGACACAGAGCTGAGCATGGAATTGTTAGATGAGATTTGTTTGTGAAGAATAATTTCTAGATGTTTCAATAATAATATAATTAAATCATCCCTATCTCTAACAGAGCTGCTGTGCTGTACTGATGTTATTAGGTACAAATCCTCCTCGCACAGACACAGAGCTGAGCATGGAATTGTTAGATGAGATTTGTTTGTGAAGAATAAGCCTTGTTGATATTTCCTCAAGACAGGAAATTTGTGACAATATTTGTATCACCGACAGGAATAATTATTACAAGATTACAGATCACAGAACATGTGGCAAATATTATTATAGTAATAGCCCATATGTTGCAGAGTATGTATACAGGAAAGTATTTGTAACAGCAGAGCTTGAAAAATACAGAAACACATCCAAATTATATTTTATTAGGGCTTTTGCTGAGATTCAGATCCCACCCAGTAAGGTTTCAAAACAATGTGCATATCTCAAGCCGGGAGGCACAGATCCTATGTGATTGCCAGATTTGTACCTATCTATACCGGGAACAGGCCTCAAACACAGACACAGGGCCATGCTGAGATTTTTTGCTATGCTCAATTATACAAGTGGAAAAAATAAAATTTATTAACAGAGCTGTGCTTGCCTCACACAGACACAGAGCTGAGTATGGAACTGTTATGGAATTGTTAAATGAGATTTGTTTGTGAAGAATGAAATAATTTTTAAATTTATACTTAATATCCCTATCTGCTAGCTGAGCATGGAACTGTTATGGAATTGTGAAGAATTGAACTAGTTAGAATTGAACAATGTTTTTATCACCGACAGGAATAATTATTACAAGATTACTTATAATCACAGAACATGTGGCAAATATTATTATAGTGATAGCCCAGTATGTATACAGGGAAGTGTTTGTAACAGCAGAGCTTGAAAGTTATCATATCTTATAGGGGGGTTTGTTCTGAATACAATTATATCCTATCAATTATGATCCCTGACACAGCTCCGCTGTGATTAGGGCTTTTGCTGAGATTCAGATCCCACCTCAAAACAATATGCATAGTCCCTTTCTTCTCAAGCCGGGAGGCACAGATCCTATTTCAAATCTACCTATACCGGGAACAGGCCTCAAATCTCACACAGACACAGGGCCATGCTGAGATTTTTTTTGGCAAAAAACACAATTTCATGCCACACATTGGGAGATGTGAAGAATTGGACAAGCTTTAAATCCCACACAAATACAGAGTTGAAACTGTCATGGCATAGGGATGAAATAACATCTAGACACTCAATAGATAGGAGGAATTGTTATAGTTGTTAGATGTGAAGAATTAATTATACCCTAACTGTTAGTCCCTATCTCAGAGCTGTGCTCTGTACAAATCCCACACAGGAACTGTTATGAAACTACACAGACACAGAGCCTTGCTGAGCATGAAACTGTTATGGGAATTGTTAGATGTGAAGATCTATTATAAACACAGAGCTGTTATATATATGGAGGTGAAGAATTGAATAAAATAATATTTATACCCATCTACTCTGTCTCTAATGTTGCTGTACAAATCCCACACAGATACAAGCTGAGCATGGAACTGCTATGGAATTGTTAGAAGAGATTTGTTTGTGAAGAATAAAATAATTTTTAAATTTATATAATATCCCTATCTGCTCTACATAGACACAGAGCTGAGCATGGAACTGTTATGGAATTACACAGAGATGTTATGGATATGGATGTGAAGAATTGAACTAACAGAGCTGTGTTGTTTTTGATGTTATTAGGCACAAATCCCCACACAGACAGAGCTGAGCATGGAACTGTTAGATGAGATTTATTTGTGAAGAATGAAATAATTTTTAATCCCTATCTCTAACAGAGCTGTGCTTGCCTCACACAGACCCAGAGCTGAGCATGGAACTGTTATGGAACTGTTAGATGAGATTTGTTTGTAAGCTGATCATGGAACTGCTATGGAATTACACAGAGATGTTATAGATATGGAGGTGAAGAATTGAATGAAATAATATTTATACCTAATAACAAAAATATTGAGTATCTTCATGGTAATCACCTATCCATAATAGTTCCAAAATTTGAATCCTGTTCCCAATAATTATATCACTGGTATCTTTACTCTAAGCTCAGCATTGTGCGAGGTTTTGAAGCTTGTTCCCAATAATTATATCACCGCACAGTTTTGTTCATGGCATAGTTCTAAGTTTAGCAAGAATCTGTATATTTGAATCCTGTTCCAATAACAGTATCACTGCACAGCTCTGCAAGGTATAGGGATATTGAGTATAGATTTATGGAAACCACAGCTCTGTTAAAATTGTTCCCAATAACAGCATCACTGCACAGCTCTGTCAGGTATAGGGATATTATTTCATGGCAATCACCTATCCATAATAGTTCTAAGCCCAGCAAAAATCTGTTTCTGTGTGGGATTTGAATCTTGTTCCCAATAACAGCATCACCGCACAGCTGTCAGGTATAGGGATATTGAGTATAGATTTATAGAAACCACAGTTCTGTATGCATTATTATTTATCTAGATTATATTGTGTAATTGAATTTTGAATATCTTCCATAACAATCACCTATTAAGCTCAGCAAGAATCTATATCTGTGTAGGATTTGAATCCTGTTCCCAATAACAGTATTATTGCACAGAGATCTAGATATAATTTCATGGCAAAAATTAATTCTTCACTCCTATCCATAAATCTGTGTAGGATTTGAATCCTGTTCCCAATAACAACATCACTGCACAGCTCTGTTAGGTTTAGGGACTAGATATTCATCATCACAACATGCAGCAGAGCTGTTCATAATTGATAAGATATAATTGTACTCAGAACAAACCTCTATACCAACAAATATTATAAACACATCACCTCTTGCTCAAATATATCATGCAGAAGCTGAGATAGACCTGCTTGTAGAATGGCTTCACTTTTATGAACTTCCAGACAGTTTGGATTCTGTTTCAAATTTAAGAAACCTGAAATACATAAGCTTTGGGAGTTTTGTTTGCAACCCGTACAATATTATTTTTCATACATTTGTAGACAATATATTGCACAGTCCCGAATTGTTGAAGCTCCAATTGCAGTATGTTTGATATGGAATCGTGGAAAAATAATTACTCCATGCCATCGCTTGGAATTATGATTTTATGCGGTGCGTGCCTTGTAATAGTACTTGTGATATTAATTGTATTAGAATAGGTGTGACAGAATCCAGGGACTTAACATGTTCCACAGCAATACTGTACTACAGAATCAATGCTGATCTTAGAAACAACATATTCCCACTCAAGGAACTTGAAATTGTTAGCACGTCTCTGTGCAATTTTCCTATCCTATCTGTCAAGTGTAATGAGCAAATTACTCTTATACTCAAACAATGGGCCTGTATAAACATAATCTCCATAGAATAGATTATAATCTGGTAGAGGTTCCATCTACAAAAAAAATATTTTGTGTAAAAACTCTAATTATTTAAGTCCATCTTGTATTGAATGAGCCAGAATTGATATTGTTTTTAAGCAGGTACATAATCAACTCATTAAAATATAAACCAGAATTTACATCCAATTTTCCTGCCTCATCAAGTATGGAAATTGTTGTGTCCAATGTTATGTCATCAACAGGCCACCTGCTGTTTGTATAAATTCTATGATCATGGAAAAATTTGTAAAACCTAAATTTTTCTAAACTTGAAGTACTTTTTGTAAAAAAAGCAACATATTTTCCCCAATAACAATGCAACAGGTATGCATCAATTCTATGCCAGTATGTATTGGATTCAAAATCATCATATTCAGAACCCAATTCTATGCTCACATACCCAAACCCAACATCACTGTCAAGTACCCATCTTGCTTCTGTTTCATTTTGCACTTTAAAAAAATCATACTCTGATAGATTTTCAAATTTTTCCCTAAAACAATCCAACAGGATTTTATATATCTTGCAATGTTTCTTCTTTCAAAATATGTTTGCATGTTCAGGTATCTATATTTCCTGGAAGATATTATTCTGATTGTTTTTTAATATTTCCTGGGATTCAATTCAAAATTCTATGCTTAATAAAAAATATCAGTTGGGTTCAGCAGTGTGATTTGCGTATGTGTGTATATGTGTGTGTGTATGTGTATTAATATTTTTGGCTTTGGTATTTATATAAAATTTCTTGGGGTTCAAATCAAAACTCTATACTTGCAGAAATAAGATGTTCCCCAGAAAAAAATTATAATTTAGACATGTCCAAGAATAATTTTCTTAAATTATATGAAGCATTTACAGCATACAAAAAGATCACTACTGGCAATACTGACATGTATTACACACCAGATGAATTCAAAGCACAGAGACCCATGTTTGTAATCAACACTTCAAAAAGAAAACAAGTTGTGGTGAATGACAGAACAAATATTAAAATTATCTGTGAATTCCATGAGGCATTACCTGATGACACCATATGTAGTGTTATTCTCATAGGTGAAAAATCATATGTTTATGATGTAAGAAATGAGAGAGTCACGGAGCAATTCTAGAGGGCCTCTGCATATTACATTGTTTTAATATTAGATAAACAATTTGAACCTGGTATCCAATTGAACTTAAACCGGAAGTAAATATGTATGTAGGTGTGTGTGGGTGTGTATGTGTGTGGCCTACTTTTATGTGTAGGCAAAAAAAATATCAAGAGGGGCATATTTTTGACAAGTTTATGGACAACAATCTCACAGACGTGCCTTTTGTAAGTATAGGCAAATCAATCTGAGGGGGCTCTTCCTTTCTCAGGAACTTCCCGAGGGCATTTTTACAAAAATCTTGGATTAGAGGGGGTTCCACACTTGAGCAAAAAGCTCATATGGGCATGTTGAACTAGGTTTAAGTGTAGGTAAATCTGCTTGAGGGGGGCTCTTCCTTTCTCGAGTTTATAATACCACAAATACAACTACTGCAGTGTGGGTGTACAAACCAGCGACGTGTCAACTCAAACACCAACGATTCCCGTAGTAGCCCGCCCTGCTTCGAGGAAACCAGCTACCACTCCTCGCTCCACAGATAGGAAGTTCAAGCAGGTGCATACAAGGGAATATTTTCTGAAGTCTACTAGCTCCCCAGTCAGGGTGGCAGCCACCACCCTGAAACTTAAGGCGCAGCTGAAGGCTGCCCGGCGGGCGCTCAAAGCACCCGCCCCCACTCCCCCTTCTTCATCGCCTTCGCCCTCTGTGTCCTTACCCGAGGACATGATACAGGACGAAGCCGCGGATGAAGAATTTATCAAGGTGACAGGGCCTAGAAATAAAGTACGCATTAAAAGGTAACAACCATACCTCCAGCTATGGCTTATTGTCTCCAATGGAACCTTAACGGTTTCCGTACACATCTCGAGGAACTGCAAATTCTAATATCTGAATTTGACCCTGCCATCATATGTCTCCAAGAGACACATTTTCGTCCAAATGAATCAGTGATTCTAAACGGATACACGCTTTACCGCACCGACAAGCTTCCTGAGGGTCGTCGTGCACACGGTGGTGTTGCAATCGGTGTTCGAGATAACATCCACTCTACACCAATCTTTCTCACCACCCCCCTCCAAGCTGTCGCCGTGCGGGTCCATCTACCACAGCCAATATCTGTGTGCTGTGTCTACATCACAAGGGAGGAGCGATTCTCTCTTGAGGACCTCCTTTGTATATTCGAACAACTTCCGTCTCCTGTAGTTCTTTTGGGCGATTTTAATTCCTACCATTGTTTGTGGGGCTCCGTTCGTACAGAGCCCCGGGGTCAAATTTTAGATCAATTCCGTGAGGCATCAGGTTTAACGTTGCTGAATGATGGAACTCCCACATATTTCAGTCCTTTCTCTGGCACATATTCTGCGTTGGACTTGGCCTTCTGCAGTCCTAGACTTGCTCCTACCACATCTTGGAGCGTTCATCCTGATCTCTGTGGGAGTGATCACTTCCCTCTCATTCTTACCTTCGAACATCTTCAGCAATCACGTGAACAACACCCTCACTGGAATCTCAGTCGGGCCGACTGGGGTGCCTTCGAGCGTGCAGTGGACATTGAAGTCGATCTAGCGTCGACTTTGCCAGCCATCGACGCCTTAGATATATTTGTGTCAAGAGTGCATGATGCTGCACGCACCTCCATTCCACATCCCAGTGGACCTGCGAGGCGACGCCCAGTCCCCTGGTGGTCTGCGGAGATCAGTGAAGCCATCAAGGACCGCAATCATGCCCTAGATCGATTCAATAGGAACCACACTGCCGCAAACCTCGAGCAGTTCCGCATTAAGCGTGCCCGTGCCCGTCGGCTTATTCGAGCCAGTAAGAAGGCGTGCTGGGTCCAGTACGTGTCTTCTCTGACGAAGCAGGCTTCGTCGAAAGCCGTTTGGACCAAAGTGTCGCATCCAGGGGGGTGCATCTACTCCTCTGAGCGCTCTGGAGCACGATGGGACGTTGTACACTGATTCCGGAGACATAGCTAATATCTTGGCCACGCAGTTTTCTGATGCGTCTAGCTCTGAAAATTATGAACCACGTTTCCGCCGTGAGAAGGACCGTCAGGAACGACGCCCTCTAATTTTTCGAAGTCACAACACCGAGCCATACAACTCTTCATTCACTGAACGGGAGTTCGATCAGGCGCTTCGAGATTCTAAGAATACAGCTCCTGGAGTGGACAAGATCCACTATGAGATGCTTCGTCATCTGCCCATGGGAGCCAAACATTTCGTTTTGGCGGTATTCAACAGGCTTTGGTTGGAGGACTCTTTCCCCACTTCCTGGAAAGAAGCTATTATTGTTCCCATCCTGAAACCAGGTAAACAACGCACCGCAGCCTCGAGTTATAGGCCTATTGCCTTAACTAGCTGTGTGTGCAAGTTGATGGAACGCATGATCAACAAGCGTCTCACCTGGTTTTTGGAGGAAAACTCATTGATAAGTAATTTTCAATGTGGTTTTCGCTCCAACCGTTCCACACTGGACCATCTGGTTCAGCTGTAAACACATATTCAGGATGCATTCTTCAACAAGGAACATTTAGTTGCAGTTTTCTTTGACCTCCAAAAGGCATATGACACAACGTGGCGCTTTGGCATCCTAAAGCAGCTCCATTCTTGGGGCGTGCGTGGCCATATGGCGTACTTTATTGAAAATTTTTTATCAGATCGCTTTTTCCGCGTACGTGTTGGGAACTCCTTTTCGGATCTTCACGAACAAGAGAACGGTGTCCCGCAGGGCAGCGTACTTAGTGTGACTCTGTTTGCCATAGCAGTAAACAGTGTTATGGCAAACATTCTTTCCCCTGAACATGGCCTCCTCTATGTCGACGACCTCACGATCTTTTGTCGCTCACGGAATCTCGCGTCAGCTTCTCGTCAACTCCAACTGACGATAAACCGTTTGGTTGAGTGGTCCTCCCAAACAGGTTTCACCTTCTCATCCGAGAAATCCGTGTGTGTTCACTTTTGTCGTCAGCGTACATGTCATTTAGATCCTGACCTGTACATGGGGAAGTCTCCCCTGTGCTTCGTGAATGAGGTCCGCTTCCTGGGCCTCATTTTCGATAAGAAATTAACATGGCTACCTCACCTTCGCCAGTTAAAGTTCTCTTGTCTTCGAGTTCTCAACCTTTTACGCGTTTTATCTCATATTTCTTGGGGTGCTGATAGGACGGTATTGCTTCGTCTATACCGTGCACTTATCAGGTCGAAGCTAGATTATGGATGTGTTGTGTATTCTTCTGCTCGCCCATCTAGACTTCGAATCCTAGACACTGTCCACCATGCTGGTATACGTGTGTGCACTGGTGCCTTTCGGACCAGTCCAGTCGCCAGTTTGTATGTAGAGGCATCTGAGCCGTCGCTGTCTCTGCGAAGACAGCGGCTGGTAGTTAACTACTTCTTCCATCTTCGCTCGATGCCTTCACATCCTTCATTCCACACCATCTCAGACGAGGGTAGGCTGGCAAGGTATCGGCTCCACCCTAGTGTCACTAGACCATTTGGTGTTCGTGCAGACGAGATCCTGTCAGCACTTGGTGTTGACAGTGATCTTCCTGGCGTCTCTCCACTCATTTCGCCTCTCCCTACCTGGGAGTTTCCTGCACCTTCTATCGATTTTTCTCTGACTGCTCTTCCAAAGTCAGAGACACCAATGGTTGTATACCAGCAACGGTTTTTAGAACTTCGTGCGAAGCACCCCAATTTTAATGTGTTTTACACGGATGGGTCCAAGACATTCGAATCAGTTGGTTGCGCCTTCGTCCTAGACTCTCAAAGTTCCAGTTACTTGCTACATCCTGCCTGTTCCATCTATACGGCAGAGTTGTACGCCATTCTAAAGGCACTGGACTTTGCAGACGTCAATGGTCTGAAGAAAGTCCTTGTGTGCTGTGATTCGACCAGCGTGTTGCAGTCTCTGGATTCGCCGTATTCCCGGCATCCAGTAGCGCAACGCATATTCAGACGGGTTGTGTCCTTATCTGCCAGCACAGATGTACACTTCTGTTGGGTCCCTAGCCACGTGGGCATCCAGGGGAACGAAGCAGCTGATGCTGCCGCCAAGTCTGCTGATGCAGATGGCGTCGTTCTCGTCCACCTTTTGCCAGCTAGCGACCTGCAGAATGTGTTCCGTTCTCGCCTTCTTGACACTTGGCAGACGGAGTGGGATGTGGAAACGGGGAACAAGCTTCACGCTGTTAAGCCCACCATAGGTGTTTGGCGTTCCTCGTCTCGTCCCTCTCGGCGAGAAGACGTTATTCTTACCCGCCTGCGTATAGGACACAGCCGTCTCACGCATGGTCACCTACTGCAAGGGCTGGACCCTCCGTTGTGTCGTACTTGTAATGTTATTTTAAGCATCCGACACATTCTCGTTGAATGTGTCGATCTTGCTTACCTCCGGCAGACTTTTAACCTTTCCGGCTGTTTGTCATCCCTCTTGGGTGATGACAGCAGTATTTTATCACATGTTTTTAGTTTTTTGCGAAGAGCTGGACTCTTCCACCGTCTGTAAGGAGGTTTTTAGTTTATTCTGACTTTTTAATGTCTTGTGTTTGTCTCGTGCAGGTCTTTTTACAACCTTGCACTTTTAGTTTTTCCCAAGGGGCTATCTACACCCCTTTTTTAAAATTAAGTCAGAATTTTAGATAAGGGGACATTTCCCCGTATACATAGAAGGGTGCGAAATGGCCTCAAGTGCCGACGCACCCAGAAATTTTAACTCAATCCAATCCAATCGATCCGCGCATCCGACCACCTGCGCTCCCCCACAGAGCAAAAAAATTCGATCCGCGCAGCTGGCCGGATGCCAACAACAGAGCAAAAAATTCGATCCTCGCAGATGGCCAGGTGCCAACACACACACACACACACACACACACACACAAACATTGTACATCAACTGCTCCACTTACCTTGTCCGTACAACCACTCGTTCTGCGCGATGCACGTCACCAGCTCCCTCATCAGCGATGGCAACTCAACCAATCGAAGCAAAGTCTCGTAAAACATAAACTCCACTCCCGTCGTATCGCCGTCGTCGTCGTCTCCGCCGGAACCGTCGACTAATCTACGGTGGTCGCGAGTAAAGTGTGCAAACATATGATACATATTTTCCGGCTGTCGGGCGTAGCTAACCCACCTTCGTATCTTCTTCCGCACGCAAACATTACAGTCACCATCTACACCACGGCCGCCGCAGACACTATTATGCTCCCTAACACACGGATGAGCCTCGCCGTCTGGGTAACCCTCGAAACAACCAATACAAAACACAGCGTACTCGGGAGTATAACTGGTCATACTGCGGAAAACACAGTACATATCCAAACTGTCGGGTAAACACGTACACGGCGACATTATCGAATTCACACAGACGTTATCGTCAAACTCCATTCCCCGTGCCTACTCCGCTTCAATATTCCCCACAAACATACCCCTCAGGAACGGACAGTACGGACTCCAACGCATGTGCTCTTTCTCTGCACTATCCCCAAACTCCCAATTTCCTATCTCAACACCACAAAACACACTTTACTACGTCCGGTAACCTATTAAAGTAAAAAACCGTCTTTGCTAGAGATTTCGGATTCATAAACCTAACACCCCACCTCTTAAATGTAGCCAATCGCGACCTCTCGCTATTCAATATACCTGTCTCGTCAGTACGAACAACACCCTCTCGAAGAAAACGACAGAAAACACCCACGCGACCACCAAAACCTCTACCCATCGAGCTCGCACGACTTCTCGCATTCATTCCCTCGCGACAAATGATCACAAAAACCAAATCAAACCACTTAAACATACAAAAAACAAACAAAAAAAAACAAAATATGCAGCTGCTTCGCACATCTGCTTCTCCTCACCTTACTCTCCCCGTAAAGCCCAAAACAACTCCGGACCGTTGAGCTTCTCATTACGTTCCAAACAACGTACAAGATCCTCCATCAAAACACTGTCCTCGATCATTCTCTGAAGACCACCGTACAATTCCATTACTGTTTTGTCGCAACCTCCACATACCTCCACATGCTTTGGCTCGTAATATGCAAATACATGCTCAGCGTTCGACGGATCGCGGAAATAGTCGCACGCGTTTTTCACCTTCCTTCGTATACAGTTCTCACAATTATCGTCGCGACTTTCCTCCGAATCACAATGACGAAAATGCTCCGTCAAACATACATGACCCTCCTGGTTAGGCGGCATTTCCCAACAACCTGCACAAAACACGGGCTTCCTTGGTGTGTACTCTTGCAATATTACAGCCATACAATACAAATCGATATACCCCGGAAAACAACCGCAACCATTCAACGCTGACGTTATCAATTCTGCTTCTTCGCCCGACAACATCGCAACGGTTACTGAAACTACCAGACACCATTGCCGGACTCTCCCACAGATATATATTTGATCCACACAGCTGCGATCCCCCACAGAGATATATTTGGACAGATGCCAACCCTCGCCACAGAGATGTATATTTGAACTGGACACATGCCAAAAGCTACCCCACAGAGAGGCATTCGAAACGAGCATCCGCCAGATGTCAACGAACCCCACACAGAGAGATCAATTTCATCAGATCCACATATCACGCAGCGCAAAAAATTCAATACTCACATCCGAACAGATGTCGACGCTCCCACGCAGAGCCACTCATCCACACAGCTGCCGACAGCACCTGCACTCCCCCACAGAGCATGCGCACGCATTCATCCCCCACCACAAACACACCGCTACTATATAAACCACAAACACGCACACACCAAGCACAGATCAGCAACGACAACACAACCAGAGACATCATGCACCCACCCAGTACAAACGATGACGTCACCAATCACCTATAGCAACAATCGATCAATCAATCTATATTATTATCAATAATATTAACAACTATAATAAGGTTTAACAATACAACAATCTACAAACATATCATTTACCCCACCCCCATCAATCACTATATTATTAGGACACCCACAACCCCTCCTTATTTGGAAACACCTATCAATCACTATATTATTAGGACAACCCACAACTCCTTATTTGGAAAAACTATAAATAAATATGACACCTGTCAATCAATCAATCACTATATTAGGTTAACAACACCCACATACCCTTACATACAACTCCTTATTTGGAAACACCCCCACCCACACCTAATTTAAAAAAAATCGATTTTCAGCCAAAAAAAAATGTATTGATCACTTATCGATTATTGGAAATCTTTTAAGGTAATCGATACTGTTGGTTATCGCGCTATAGCTACCCCTTAACTACTCTCTGGAGCACGATGGGACGTTGTACACTGATTCCGGAGACATAGCTAATATCTTGGCCACGCAGTTTTCTGATGCGTCTAGCTCTGAAAATTATGAACCACGTTTCCGCCGTGAGAAGGACCGTCAGGAACGACGCCCTCTAATTTTTCGAAGTCATAACACCGAGCCATACAACTCTCCATTCACTGAACGGGAGTTCGATCAGGCGCTTCGAGATTCTAAGAACACAGCTCCTGGAGTGGACAAGATCCACTGAGATGCTTCGTCATCTGCCCATTGGAGCCAAATATTTCCTTTTGGCGGTATTCAACAGGCTTTGGTTGGAGGACTCTTTCCCCACTTCCTGGAAAGAAGCTATTATTGTTCCCATCCTGAAACCAGGTAAACAACGCACCGCAGCCTCGAGTTATAGGCCTATTGCCTTAACTAGCTGTGTGTGCAAGTTGATGGAACGCATGATCAACAAGCGTCTCACCTGTTTTTTGGAGGAAAACTCATTGATAAGTAATTTTCAATGTGGTTTTCGCTCCAACCGTTCCACACTGGACCATCTGGTTCAGCTGGAAACACATATTTAGGATGCATTCCTCAACAACGAACATTTAGTTGCAGTTTTCTTTGACCTCCAAAAGGCATATGACACAACGTGGCGCTTTGGCATCCTAAAGCAGCTCCATTCTTGGGGCGTGCGTGGCCGTATGGCGTATTTTATTGAATTTTTTTATCAGATCGCTTTTTCCGCGTACGTGTTGGGAACTCCTTTTCGGATCTTCACGAAGAAGAGAACGGTGTCCCGTAGGGCAGCGTACTTAGTGTGACTCTGCCATAGCAGTAAACAGTGTTATGGCAAACATTCTTTCCCCAGTACATGGCCTCCTCTATGTCGACGACCTCACGATCTTTTGTCGCTCACGGAATCTCGCGTCAGCTTCTCGTCAACTCCAACTGACGATAAACCGTTTGGTTGAGTGGTCCTCCCAAACAGGTTTCACCTTCTCATCCGAGAAATCCGTGTGTGTTCAATTTTGTCGTCAGCGTACATGTCATTTAGATCCTGACCTGTACATGGGGAAGTCTCCCCTGTGCTTCGTGAATGATGTCCGCTTCCTGGGCCTCATTTTCGATAAGAAATTAACATGGCTACCTCACCTTCGCCAGTTAAAGTTCTCTTGTCTTCGAGTTCTCAACTTTTACGCGTTTTATCTCATACTTCTTGGGGTGCTGATAGGACGGTATTGCTTCGCCTATACCGTGCACTCATCAGGTCGAAGCTTGATTATGGATGTGTTGTGTATTCTTCTGCTCGCCCATCTAGACTTCGCATCCTAGACACTGTCCACCATGCTGGTATACGTGTGTGCACTGGTGCCTTTCTTACCAGTCCAGTCGCCAGTTTGTATGTAGAGACATCTGAGCCGTCGCTGTCTGCGAAGACAGCGGCTGGTAGTTAACTACTTCCTCCATCTTCGCTCGATGCCTTCACATCCTTCATTCCACACCATCTCAGACGAGGGTAGGCGGGCAAGGTATCGGCTCCACCCTAGTGTCACTAGACCATTTGGTGTTCGTGCAGACGAGATCCTGTCAGCACTTGGTGTTGACAGTGATCTTCCTGGCGTCTCTCCACTCATTTCGCCTCTCCCTACCTGGGAGTTTCCTGCACCTTCTATCGATTTTTCTCTGATTGCCCTTCCAAAGTCAGAGACACCAATGGTTGTATACAAGCAACGGTTTTTAGAACTTCGTGCGAAGCACTCCAATTTTAATGTGTTTTACACGGATGGGTCCAAGACATTCGAATCAGTTGGTTGCGCCGGGGTGTAAGGGGAGACCTTCCACGTAGGCGCCCAAGAGTCAACCTCACTTCCACGTAGTGCACCCTGGACTAAAGACTAACGAGGCTCTGGCGACTGGCACTATGGCCAGTATAATTTTGTGTGTGTTGTTCTGTTTGTTGTCCTTGTGTGTGCTGAGTGCCCGTTTACGGCCTCAGCTTTTAACAGAAGTCAGAACATTTTAACATTTTTAGTTATGCAACGCTAGAGTTGTTATTTGTAATGATAAGGGGCTAGCCCCCGTATAATGTGACGGGAGCAAAATAGCCTAAGTGCTGAGGCTCCCAAAATTTTAAATTAAAAAAAAAAAAAGTTGGTTGCGCCTTCGTCCTAGACTCTCAAAGTTCCAGTTACTTGCTACACCCTGCCTGTTCCATCTATACGGCAGAGTTGTACGCCATTCTAAAGGCACTGGACTTTGCAGACGTCAATGGTCTGAAGAAAGTCCTTGTGTGCAGTGATTCGACCAGCGTATTGCAGACCCTGAATTCGCCGTATTCCCGGCATCCGGTAGCGCAACGCATATTCAGACGGCTTGTGTCTTTATCTGCCCGTGCCGATGTACACTTCTGTTGGGTCCCTAGCCACGTGGGCATTCAGGGGAACGAAGCAGCTGATGCTGCCGCCAAGTCTGCTGATGCGGACGGCGATGTTCTCGTCCACCTTTTGCCAGCCAGCGACCTGCAGAACATGTTCCGCTGTCGCCTTCTTGAAACTTGGCAGGCCGAGTGGGATACGGAAATGGGGAACAAGCTTCACGCTATTAAGCTGACCATAGGTGCTTGGCGTTCCTCGTCCCGTCCCTCTCGGCGAGAAGTCACTCTAACTCGCATGCGTCTAGGACACACCCGTCTTACGCATAGTCACTTGCTGCAAGGGCTGGACCCTCCGTTATGTCGTGTTTGTAATGTTTTATTAAGCATTCGACACATTCTCGTTGAATGTGTCGATCTTGCTTACCTCCGGCAGACTTTTAACATCTCCGGCTGTTTGTCATCCCTCTTGGGTGATGACAGCAGCATTTTATCAAATGTTTTTAGTTTTTTACGAAGAGGTGGACTCTTCCACCGTCTGTAAGGAGGTTTTTAGTTTGGTTGTTCTGACTTTTTAATGTGTTTTGTTTGTCTCGTGCAGGTCTTTTTACAACCTTGCACTTTTAATGTTTTCCCAAGGGGCTATTTACACCCCTTTTTATGATTTTAGTCAGAATTTTAGATAAGGGGCTACTTCCCCGTATACATTGAAGGGTGCAAAATGGCCTTCAGTGCCGACGCACCCAAACAATTTTTAAATCAATCAATCAATCAATCAATTCTTTCCCTGTACATGGCCTCCTCTATGTAGACGACCTCACGATCTTTTGTCGCTCACGGAAGCTCGCGTCAGCTTCTCGTCAACTCCAAATTTCGATAAACCGTTTGGTTTATCCAAACAAGTTTCACCTTCTCATCCGAGAAAATCGTGTGTTTCCACTTTTGTCGTCAACGTACATGTCATTTAGATGTAAATGTTGAAATCTCCCGTGTGCTTCGTGAATGAGGTCCGCTTCCTGGGCCTCATTTTCGATAAGAAATTAACATGGCTGCCTCACCTTCGCCAGTTAAAGTTCTCTTGTCTTCGAGTTCTCAACCTTTTACGTGTTTTATCCCATACTTCCTGGGGTGCTGATAGGACGGTACTGCTTCGCTTGTATCGTGCACTCATCAGGTCGAAGCTTGATTATGGATGTGTTGTGTATTCTTCTGCCCACCCATCTAGACTTCACTTCTTAGACACCGTCCACCATGCTGGTATACGTGTGTGCTCTGGTGCCTTTCGTACCAGTCCAGTCGCAAGTTTGTACGTAGAGGCATCTGAGCCGTCGGGGTCTCGGCGAAGACAGCGGCTGGAAATGAACTACTTCCTCCATCTTCGCTCGATACCTTCACATCGTTCATTTCACACCATCTCAGACGAGATTAGGCTGGCAAGGTATCGGCTCCACCCTAGTGTCACTAGACCATTTGGTGTTCGTGCAGACGAGATCCTGTCAGCACTTGGTGTTGACAGTGATCTTCCTGGCGTCTCTCCACTCATTCCACCTCTCCCTACCTGGTTGTTTCCTGCACCTTCTATCGATTTCTCTCCGACTGCCCTTCCAAAGGCAGAAACACCAATGGTTGTATATCAGCAACGGTTTTTAGAACTTCGTGTAATGCACTCCAATTTTAATGTGTTTTACACGGGTCCAATACAGTCGATTCAGTTGGTTGCGCCTTCGTCATAGACTCTCAAAGCTCCAGTTTCTCACTACATCCTGCCTGTTCCATCTTTACGGCAGAGTTATACGCCATTCCAAAGGCACTGGACTTTGCAGACGTGCATGTGCTGAAGAAAGTCCATGTGTGCTGCTATTCGACCAGCGTGTTGCAGTCTCTGGATTCGCCGTATTCCTGTCATCCAGTAGCGCAACGCATATTCGGACGGCTTGTGTCCTTATCTGCCAGCGCGGATGTACACTTCTGTTGGATCCCTAGCCACGTTTGCATTCAGGGGAACGAAGCAGCTGATTCTGCCGATAAGTCTGCTGATGCATATGGCGACGTTCTCGTCCATCTTTTGCCAGCTAGCGACCTGCAGAAAGTGTTCCGTTGTAGACTTCTTAACACTTTTCAGGCCGAGTGTGATGCGGAAACGGGGAACAAGCTTCACGCTGTTAAGCCCACCATAGGTGCTTGGCGTTCCTCGTCCCGTCCTTCTCGGCGAGAAGATATTATTCTTACCCGCATGCGTCTAGGACACAGCCGTATAACGCATGGTCACCTGCTCCAAGGGCTGAACTCTCCGTTGTGTTGTGTTTGCAATGTTTTTTTTAAGCATTGGACACATTCTCATTGAATGTGTCGATCTTGCTTACCTCCGGCAGACTTTTAATCTTCCTGGCTGTTTGTCATCCCTCTTGGGTGATGACAGCAGTATTTTAAAAAATATTTTTAGTTTTTTGCAAAGAGCTGGACTCTTCCACCGTCTGTAAGGAGGTTTTTAGTTTGTTTGTTCTGACTTTTTAATGTGTCGTGTTTGTCTCGTGCAGGTCTCTTTACAACCTTGCACTTTAAAATTTTTCCCAAGGGGCTATCTACACCCCTTTTTAAAATTTTCAGTCAGAATAAATAAGGGGACATCTCCCCGTATACATAGAAGGGTGCGAAATGGCCTTAAGTGCCGACGCACCCAGAAATTTTAATTCAATCAATCAATCAATCAATGAACGGATATACGCTTTACCGCAGCAACTAGCTTCCTGAGTGTCGTCGTGCACACGGTGGTGTTGCAATCGGTGTTCGAGATACCATCCACTCAACACCAAACTTTCTCACTACCCCCCTCAAAGCTGTCGCCGTGCGGATCAATCTACCACAGCCAATATCTGTGTGCGTACTATTGTGAAAAGTTCCGTACTCCAATTTTTAGTGAAGCCTCAGTAGTATCAATAACCCTTAGTGCCAAACAATAGACCCATTCATTGACATGGCTTTTTTAATCATTTTCGAGGGGTGACGCTATTGTTAATTAATCTTGCGCCACGTGTCGGGGGTGGAGGAGATGAGTCATCGATGACTCATGCACACGTGTGAGTTTGGAAGTAATGATTTTCCATTAGTGCACAAGTGATACTATTATGTATTCCGTTTTTTACCCTAACCTAACCCTATTGTTGTATTATATATATATATATGCGTTTCTGCCATATATGAGTCACAGGTGATTTATACAGACGTTGGAGTTAGGAATTTATGGTTTTTCCATTAATGTACAAAAGACACTATTGTGGAGTTCGTTTTTTTTACTCTAACATAACATTATTTTTGTACTTTATATATGTGTTTCAGCCGGATATGAGTCACAGATGATTTATACAGACGTGGGAACTTGGAATTAATGGTTTTCCATTAATGTACAAAAGACGCTATTATGGAGTTCGTTTTCGGCCTATTCTAAGGCTTCACGTCGGGCCATTTTGGCGTCGGTGGTGAGTCATATTTGGTATACTTGAGTTGCTCGAACGGTCCAGGGTAGAGGCTAGAAAATATTAACCAATGAGTGATGGTTTTTAATAAATGAATCAACCAATCAGAGAAGAGTAATGAAAAATAATATTCATATTGACGGGCCTTTTGTCTAAGAATCTATAAATAACGAACGGAAGACGAAGCGGTCCAAGAAAGTTCTCAAGTGTTTGGCTTGAAAGACGTACTGATTTTTTAGCGTGACTGAGTTGTTGCAGTGCAATTAAAGGCTTTTTAACTTGGTAAGTATCTTTTTTTGTGTACTATTCTTTATTTCAAGTTGTTTTTTAGCTGCCATGGAACAAAGTTTAAGCGTTTTACAGTATTTTTGAAAATATTATACAAAGAATACTCGAAAATAACACTAACAAAATGTATTGTTATTGTTGCAGGTTCTGTCACTTTCTCTCTCTCTGAATTCTTCATACGAGCGAAGAATGGCTTCCAGCTCCAGGTCCAACATCAGTGCGGTGAGTACAACCGAATCCATTTTAACCCATTTTAACCTGGGATTTTTCACTTCTCCAGATGATATTATTAATGCATATTACAACTTTTGCGAGAAGGTGGTTATTTACTATGATTACCCATATTCTGATCCGACCTTCTTTTGCGAGACTGCTCACAACATATTGAATCAAATTGGTTCGGGCGAACCCCTTTTTTCAATAGCGGGGGAACGGAACAGATATTTCAGGCGCTTTGCCATGCTAGGCCGGGAGGTTTCTTTTGATATCCCAACGCAGGTAGTCGGGGACCCTCATTCTTTTGTCAGATCGGTGTTCCAGTTCATGATGAGAAGGGTTTTTTATGATGTTGTACCCGAAAGTCAAGTTGGGGTGATTATTTCTGCAGGAGGTAACGACAGGGATATCTATATCCCTTGGCGTCGCCTTTCAGCGCTAAATGTAAACATTATCCAGCATTATGTTGCCAAAGTGCTCAATAGCAACGAGTCTTTCTTTGTGGGGAATACCATTAAATGCACGGCGCATATTGTGGAACCGCGACGCGGAAGAGGAAAGAGCAAAGTTCCTCTCTACAGAAAGTACGCTCCGTTATTGACAATGAATAGTGCTAATCAGATACAACGGGCTATCACTGTAATCAACAATGATGATAATTTGTGTTTACCACGGGCAATTATACTTGGGAAGGCTAAAATCGATAAAGACAAGCAAAAGATCTGGTATTTTACACGATCGGATCATCTATTTAAAGAAGCCGCTATGCGCTTATGTCATGAAGCAAGCGTCGACCCTTCCAACGGGTGTACAGTGGAAGATATTATGAAGTTTCAGAATAAGCTAGGGCCAGAGTACCAGATTGTTGTTTTTGCAAATGAAAAACGGGAAAGAGACTACGAGGTGATACGGGCTACTCCATTCGCCCCTAAACAAATCAATTAGGTGTATGATAACGAACACCTTGATATAGTCAATTCAGTTCCTTCGCTTTTGGTGAAAAAATACTAGTGTGCCAACTGCCAATTAGGTTATAATAACAGAAACCAACATAGTGAGTGTACATTGCATTGTTCCAAATGTGAAGGTAGTCATTTAGAGGAAAACACTAACTCTGTCCCGCGAAAATGTGGAGAATGTAACCGTACGTTTCTGTCTGGAAAATGTTTCCAGAACCATTTACGTACGGAAGGCCGTAAATCCAGTGTGTGTGAATCCATTCACCAGTGCACAATCTGTTGCAAGATTATTAATACAAGGACCCGCAAAACTCCCCATAAATGTGAAGAATTCTTTTACAAAAGCTGTAATGCTTTTGTCGACCCTACCCAAAAATATATTCTCCCAGTCAAAGTAGAACTAATCAGTAAATTTCTGTATATATATTTTTTTCTTTATGATTTTGAAGTAATTCATCTCCATATCTTTGACCTCCCTCTAAGAAACTAAGGTAGGGAGGTCATTTTCATCTCATCATTTCACTCATTCTTCACATCCATATCTCACGTTTTCACCATTCCATCACGTCATTCATCTCCATATCTTTGACCTCCCTATAACTAAGGGTCCTGCTAGAGGAGACAACCTCGATAAAAAAAACCTATCCCAAGGTGTGAGTTGCACGTGCCGATGGGACAGTGTTGGCTGCAGGGGTAGGTGCAGTCGCGAACGTGGCCTCGGGGATTTCGGTTTGGTCCTCGAGTAGCCTCCATTTTTGGGGGTAGGCCTTCCTCGGCATAGAGGGCATGTCGAGGCGACAATTTATGGACCCTCCACTTAAAAATCTTAGTTTATGGGAACTAAATCACCTTTTAACGGGGGGAAACCCTCCAAGCGTCGGAGGCCTTTGAGCCCGACGAGTTTATTGGAAAAGACAGGGAACGTCACGTCAGTGCCGCGTTACCTTGTAATAAGCATTGTGGAAAAGAAAGAGACGAACGATGAATGTACAAGCACGAAGAGAAATGGAGCAAAAACATTAAAGGACCTGTCACCATTCCTTATAAAGAAGCAAGTGGACTATGCCGCTGGAAGTGATGTCCCTGACATCAAAAAACTGCGCAACGGAAGCCTTCTCATCCAGACCAGTACAGATCGCCAGACTAACCTCCTCCTTAAGCTTACGACCTCGGGCGACTTTCCTGTTCAGGTAGAACCACACCGTCAACTGAACAGTTGTAAAGGTGTTATACGTCACTAGGATCTTTTGAATTGCACAGAAGAAGAAATCCTTCAAGAGCTCTCCGATCAACATGTAACAGCAGTGCAGCGAATCAAGACCAAAAAATCCGGAGAACTTTTACCGACAGCTTCGCTCATTCTCACCTTTAAAACGACCACTCTCCCGGATGAGGTACGGGCTGGTTATTACAACCTCCATGTCCGGCCGTACATCCCGAACCCGATGCGATGTTTCAAATGCCAGCACTTCGGGCACACTCAGCCTTCTTGCAAGGCCACCACTGCCATTTGTGGCAAATGTAGCGAGCCTGACCATGGGACCGAGCCTTGCTCATCTGGCCCTCATGCGTCAATTGCAAAGGCAAGCACCCAGTCTGGCATCGCGACTGCCCCTCTTTCCAAGAGGAAAAGAAGATCCGAGAGTTGGTTGTGACAGAGAAAATCTCTGCCGGCGAAGCAAAAAGACGTCTCCGTGAAAGTGTACGCACTCCTCTACCTGTGCCATTCACTACAGCTGCTTCAAATGCTCTTGCCCGTCGCAGTATTGGCGTCCAAACCAACGACGTGTCCACTCAGACAACAAGTATTCCCGGAGCAGCTCACCCCGCTCCGAAGAAACCAGCAACCACTACTCGCTCCACAGAGAAGAAATTCAAGCAAGTGTATAATAAAGAACATTTTCTGAAGTCTACTAGCTCTCCAGTCAGGGTGACAGCCACCACCCTGAAACTTAAGGCGCAGCTGAAAGCTGCCCGGCGGGCGCTAAAAGCACCCGCCCCCACTCCCCCTTCATCCCCTTCGCCCTCTGTGTCCTTACCCGAGGACATGATACAGGACGAAGCGGCGGATGAAGAATTTATCAAGGTGACAGGGCCTAGAAATAGAGTACGCCTTAAAAGGTAACAATCTTACCTACAGATATGGCTTATTGTCTCCAATGGAACCTTAACGGTTTCCGAACGCATTTCGAGAAACTGCAAATTCTTATATCTGAATTTGACCCTGCCATCATATGTCTCCAAGAGACACATTTTCGTCCAAATGAATCAGCGATTTTGAACGGATACACGCTTTACCGCACCGACAAGCTTCCTGAGGGTCGTCGTGCACACGGTGGTGTTGCAATCGGTGTTCGAGATAACATCCACTCAACGCCAATCTTTCTCACCACCCCCCTCCAAGCTGTCGCCGTGCGTGTCCATCTACCACAGCCAATATCCGTTTGCTGTGTCTACATCACAAGGGAGGAGCGATTCTCTCTTGAGGACCTCCTGTCTATATTCGAACAAATTCCGTCTCCTGTAGTTCTCTTGGGCGATTTTAATTCCTACCATCGTTTGTGGGGCTCCGTTCGAACAGAGCCCCGGGGTCAAATTGTAGATCAATTCCGTGAGGCATCAGCTTTAACGTTGCTGAATGATGGGACTCCCACATATTTCAGTCCTTCCTCAGGCACACACTCTGCGTTGGACTTGTCCTTCTGCAGTCCCAGCCTTGCTCCTACCACATCTTGGAGCGTTCACCCTGATCTCTGTGGGAGTGATCACTTCCCACTCTTTCTTACTCTGGAACATCTTCAGCATTCACGTGAACAACACCCTCACTGGAATCTCAGTCGGGCAGACTGGGGTGCCTTCGAGCGTGCAGTGGACCTTGAAGTCGATCTTGCGTCGACTCTACCACCAATCGACGCCTTAGATATCTTTGTATCTCGAGTGCATGATGCTGCACGCACGTCCATTCCACATCCCAGTGGACCTGCGAGGCGACGCCCAGTCCCCTGGTGGACTGCGGAGATCAGTGCAGCCATCAAGGACCGCAATCATGCCCTAGATCGATTCAATAGGAACCACACTGCCGCAAACCTCGAGCAGTTCCGCATTAAGCGTGCCCGTGCCCGTCGGCTTATTCGAGCCAGTAAGAAGGCGTGCTGGGTCCAATACGTGTCTTCTCTGACGAAGCAGGCTTCGTCGAAAGCCGTTTGGACCAAAGTACGTCGCATCCAGGGGGGTTCATCTACTCCTCTGAGCGCTCTGGAGCACGATGGGACGTTGTACACAGATTCCGGAGACATAGCTAATATCTTGGCCACGCAGTTTTCTGATGCGTCTAGCTCTGAAAATTATGAACCACGTTTCCGCCGTGAGAAGGACCGTCAAGAACGACGCCCTCTAGTTTTTCGAAGTCATAACACCGAGCCATACAACTCTCCATTCACTGAATGGGAGTTCGATCAGGCGCTTCGAGATTCAAAGAATACAGCTCCTGGAGTGGACAAGATCCACTATGAGATGCTTCGTCATCTGCGCATTGGAGCCAAAAATTTCCTTTTGGCGGTATTCAACAGGCTTTGGTTGGAGGACTCTTTCCCTTCGTCCTGGAAAGAAGCAATTATCGTTCCCATCCTGAAACCAGGTAAACAACGCACCGCAGCCTCGAGTTATAGGCCTATTGCCTTAACTAGCTGTGTGTGCAAGTTGATGGAACGCATGATCAACAAGCGTCTCACCTGGTTTTTGGAGGAAAACTGCTTGATAAGTAATTTTCAATGTGGTTTTCGCTCCAACCGTTCCACACTGGACCATCTGGTTCAGCTGGAAACACATATTCAGGATGCATTCTTCAACAAGGAACATTTAGTTGCAGTTTTCTTTGACCTCCAAAAAGCATATGACACAACGTGGCGCTTTGGCATCATAAAGCAGCTCCATTCTTGGGGCGTGCGTGGCCATATGGCGTACTTTATTAAAAACTTTTTATCCGATCGTTTTTTCCGCGTACGTGTTGGGAACTCCTTTTCAGATCTTTCGGACCAGTCCAGTCGCCAGTTTGTATGTAGAGGCATCTGAGCCGTCGCTGTCTCTGCGAAGACAGCGGCTGGTAGTTAACTACTTCTTCCATCTTCGCTCGATGCCTTCACATCCTTCATTCCACACCATCTCAGACGAGGGTAGGCTGGCAAGGTATCGGCTCCACCCTAGTGTCACTAGACCATTTGGTGTTCGTGCAGACGAGACCCTGTCAGCACTTGGTGTTGACAGTGATCTTCCTGGCGTCTCTCCACTCATTCCGCCTCTCCCCACCTGGGTGTTTCCTGCACCTTCTATCGATTTTTCTCTGATTGCCCTTCCAAAGTCAGAGACACCAATGGTTGTATACCAGCAACGGTTTTTAGAACTTCGTGCGAAGCACCCCAATTTTAATGTGTTTTACACGGATGGGTCCAAGACAGTCGAATCAGTTGGTTGCGCCTTCGTCCTAGACTCTCAAAGTTCCAGTTTCTCGCTACATCCTGCCTGTTCCATCTATACGGCAGAGTTGTACGCCATCCTAAAAGCACTGGACTTTGCAGACGTCAATGGTCTGAAGAAAGTCCTGGTGTGCTGTGATTCGACCAGCGTGTTGCAGTCTCTGGATTCGCCGAATTCCCGGCATCCGGTAGCGCAACGCATATTCAGACGGCTTGTGTCCTTATCAGCCAGTGCGGATGTACACTTCTGTTGGGTCCCTAGCCACGTGGGCATCCAGGGGAACGAAGCAGCTGATGCTGCCGCCAAGTCTGCTGATGCAGACGGCGATGTTCTCGTCCACCTTTTGCCTGCTAGCGACCTGCAGAATGTGTTCCGTTGTCGCCTTCTTGACACTTGGCAGGCCGAGTGGGATACGGAAACGGGGAACAAGCTTCACGCTGTTAAGCCCACCATAGGTGCTTGGCGTTCCTCATCCCGTCCCTCTCGGCGAGAAGAAGTTATTCTTACCCGCATGCGTATAGGACACAGCCGTCTAACGCATGGTCACCTGCTCCAAGGGCTGGACCCTCCGTTGTGTCGTGTTTGTAATGTTATTTTAAGCGTTCGACACATTCTCGTTGAATGTGTCGATCTTGCTTACCTCCGGCAGACTTTTAACCTTTCCGGCTGTTTGTCATCCCTGTTGGGTGATGACGGCAGCATTTTATCACGTGTTTTTAGTTTTTTGCGAAGAGCTGGACTCTTCCACCGTCTGTACGGAGGTTTTTAGTTTGTTCTGACTTTTTAATGTGTCGTGTTTGTCTCGTGCAGGTCTCTTTACAACCTTGCACTTTTAGTTTTTCCCAAGGGGCTATCTACACCCCTTTTTTAAAATTAAGTCAGAATTTTAGATAAGGGGACATTTCCCCCGTATACATAGAAGGGTGCGAAATGGCCTGAAGTGCCGACGCACCCACAAATTTTAATTCAATCAATCAATCAATCTAATGACTATGTGATTTTCGCTTATTGGTAGTCTACTTTTCGTGTATATAAATCTGATATATTCTTGAATAAAAATAAACTTTTAATAAATACTGCAATTGTTTCATTTGAATCCTAAATGAATATGTAAACTAAAAAACGTATACAAGTCAGCATTATTTCTCGATGTAAAAGGTTCTTGCACACTAATAATGCTCTGTCGTGTGTTCCTATGCCTCCTACAAGCCTCTGTAAAGTTCATATTGCCTTGTCATTAACCAATCAACATGCTATAGAGCCTAAGCTTTAAGCTTCAATAAATGAAATTTAGTCCTGACTAGTAAAGATAAGACTCACATGATATAACAGCCACAAATAATCATTGGTATTACTAAACACTCAAAAAAGTCAATAGTTCTTGAAAAAAAGGCCTATAAGGCTAAATAACAATTATTATTTGCTCTAAAATACATTACATATTGGTAATTTTAGTATTGTACCAAGATACAAGTCTTTGTACATTTCTGAATGCACAACCTTGTTCTGATGGAGGCGAAGTATCAGAATGATACTTGCACAATCCTCCTTGAAACATATACAAATTTCTAAGCGAAGGACAGTTTGCACTTTGCAAATCTACAATACTATAAATATTGAACAAATCTTTCAGAAGTTTGGATTTTTCTTCTCCCTTGCAATAGAAAGTTGGATCTTGACAGTTCAAATTTCTAATTACACTCCGAACATAGTACACTTCACATCCCAGAGGAGTATCGTACGATAAAGCATGAATATTTTCTTTCACCCATTGGGATTCATTATTGTGTTTGAAATATTCTGGCACTTTTACAAGAGCATAATACACAGTATCCAAATTTGTAGAACTAACACACATGTCACGCAATATAAATTTCTTATTGTACATAAAAACTTGCCCATCATTAATATATTGTGCGATTTTCACTTTAGATATTTACAAATATTGTTTCTTAACCCTGGGCAAGCTCCGCTTCCCGTATAGACGCTATAACAGTTTTTACTAGTTCGAAATCATTTGAAATTTCACACAACACACTGTAAAAGTCTATGTATCCTGTCGATTCCTCCTGTGCATTCAAACCATCACCTACTAGCAAGATAAAAATCAAAAATATGCCTTGTATTGTCCGGATCCTGCAGATAACACTGGATTCTCTCGCACATCCACTCTACACAATTCTGGCATTCATTCACTCCGCATTCCTCTTGGCAAATTATAAAACAATCGGAGAGTTGAACTTCATCTTTACCGCGCACATCCTCGCACTCGTAAAAATGTTTAATAACGCAATCGTGGGCTAGTTGGTTGCCTTCATTTGAATAACAGCCCCAGCATGTAATGTACTTGTAAGGGGTATACTTTTTCAAAGCCTCCAGCACACAATCTTTATCGATATAATCGAAGAAACATGGACATACAAGCACCAAATCATCATCTCCCTGGGGACCTGCTCAGCAACGTCAGTTTTCACTATTTGTTTCTTCCAATCGGCCCTTCAGTTCTCTGCAGAGTACTTCACATCTGCTTCTCAGAAAGAACCTGCAAAAATAACAATACACATTGTTAGTGTTATTTTCTAATATTTTTGTATAATATTTTTTAAAAAAACATCGATCTGACAAAAGAGTGGGCGTCCCCAACTACCTGCGCTGGGATATCAAAAGAAACCTCCCGGCCTAGCATGGCAAAGCGCCTGGAATATCTGTTCCGTTCCCCCGCTATTGAAAAAAGGGGTTCGCCCGAACCAGTTTGATTCAATATGTTGTGAGCACTCTCGCAAAACAAGGTCCGATCAGAATATGGGTAATCATAGTAAATAACCACCCTCTCGCAAAAGTTCTAATATGCATAAATAATATCATCTGGAGAATTGAAAAATCCCAGGTTAAAATGGGTTAAAATGAATTCGGCTGTACTCACCGCACTGATGTTGGACCTGGAGCTGGAGGCCATTCTTCGCTCGTATGCAGAATTCAGAGAGAGAGAAAGTGATAGAACCTGGAACAATAACAATACATATTGTTAGTGTTATTTTCGAATATTCTTTGTATAATATTTTCAAAAATAATGTAAAACGCTTAAACTTTGTTTCCATGTCAGTTAAAAAACAACTTGAAATAAAGAATAGTACCCAAAGAAAGATACGTACCAAGTTAAAAAGCCTTTACTTGCACTGCAACAACTGTCACCCTAAAAAATCAGTACGTAGTTTCCCTGCCTATACCTGCTGTGAGAAGAACCACCGCCTGAGAAAAATAGCTTGTGCTCTGAGAAACGCGCACGTGTACGGTCAGTTTCTACACCACTACAGTTTCATTTAGCACGTTGTACCTGCATGTGCCTCAACCCAAGACGAGAACAACTCGACATCAGACTACAAAGAAGGCAGCATCTCGTCGTCAGACGAGAACTTATATTCATTGAATTCGACTGCAAAATGGATACCATAAGCATTGCCATGACAGTGTTCTATGTGAAAATTTTTGTTGGTCTGATACAGGCAATACGTTACCGAAAAATATCAAGTTTCAATAAAGACAGATTCGTGGTCTGGAATACATTGGACTTACCCTGTACATTGATTCGAATTGCCACGGAACATATGTTGACAGTTTTGGTGAAAACCCCAGTGCTTCTGTGACAGTGTTTTTGAAACGCAAGTGTATAACCAGAATAATTATTCCTTGACCGTGTGTAGCAGGAACTGATACACAATATCTTTACGAAAGATTTGAAAAAATAATAATTTACAAATGTGATTTTCTTGACTTTATCAACAGTTTGGATGCTGTGAGAGCCTAATCAATGAGCAGTGCCTCGTAGAAGCTGTGGCCCAGACAATAGTGTTTCACTATCCTCACCCTAGTTGTGTGGAATGCGAGCATGGAGAAAAAGAAGAAAGCAATCATAGATGCCTTAATCTTGAGTGCATAAAGAAAGAAAAATGAAGCAGTTGATCAACAAATACAAAGGACGCGTCTGGAGCCTATTTCAATCCAGTCACAACAGAATAGTAGTGAGAAATAAACAAACCTTTGAAACAAAAATAGACAGTCTGGATATCACACTTGTTATGCAATTATATACCAAAATGCTATCTTATCTTCAGGTCAGCTTTGCTATACATGCAATGATCTGTGGCAAGGAAACAAATCAAGGACTGAGCAAAAAGGAGTAAGACACATAAATAAATTTGTCACCAATGATGATAAAGTGTATTTTTCTGGTACCCCCATACAAACATTACGAACAAGGGAGTTGTACGGTAATCCCGTACGCCACTGTTTGTTTAGATATAATGAAGTCCCGTCAAAAAAGTTTCACTTTTGTGGCCATTGACCAATCTATGTACCCGATTCTACGTGTGCATTAGATATGCACCCTGCTCACATTCATGATCGTTCTTTAGAGGATGAGTTCTGGGAGGCAATTTGCAACAATCAATCCAAAAACTAGCAAAAAAAGGGGAGCTCTTTCTCAAAAAATAATGTAATGTTTACATATGTATATTTGAGATAAAAAAGCGTTAGTATAACGCTACTTTGTAGTAGAATAGTATTCTCTGATATGTAACAATTGAAAAAACTTGATGTATTACATACTTTGTAGTAGACTAGTTTGTGAAAATAAAAATTTCGTGTGTAGAAACCATTTGTTTCATTTATAAAAAGTGGAATTGAGTTACTAAAAAAGGTATTTAAAAAAGTAAATAAACCACCACAGTATTAAAAAATATACTTACAATACTCATTGGAAGGGACATTGAATTTTCGCGATGCGCGAAATCGCGAAATGTGAAAAAAAGATGAAATTTTGAACATTCTGTACGTAACTACACCCCCAATGATGAAATATGCATGAGGTTTATTCGCGAAGTAAAGCGAAATGTGTGCTTTTTCACGAAATGAACGCTTTTTCGCGAAATAACCGTGAAATATCATCAAATTAAGTAGAAAACCCGCAAAACCCAGCAATGGAGGTTGTGCGCGCAAACTGTGTCGATTTGTAACGAAACGTTTGATTAAAGTTTCCTACCACTTGCAGCTGAAGAACGTTTTATCTTCGATCACATCAGGAAGACGCTGCAAATTGGGATTTCCCATGCACAGAATCTCAGTTCGAAAACTTCGTTCCCTGTCAAGCTGCATTCCTTTCTTCCCCCAAATGTCTATTCAAATTCCAGTTTCATTGAACTTGCTAGCTGTAGCAGTGATAAGATTAGTCTGTTCCGCACATCAAGGGAAAGAATGGCGTCATGTGATTTTCAACATGTGTTTCTGTATGTGCAGTAGTGATTATTTTATTTGTTGGACAGCAAGGATATCCTTTAAATACATACAATGAATAAATCACTTGAGATATATGCAATTTAGAAATGAAGTGATTTTGTGTTGATATTTTCTTTTTGGTTGGACAGCTAAGTACTTGTGTATGTGTACAGTATATAAAAATGAAGTAGTTTATCAATTTATAGCTCTTTTGTATGTTGTTTCCTCTCATAATGAAAAAGTGTGTGCCAATTTTTTTTTCCACCGCTGGTATATACCGCTGATCTAACATTTTATTTACCGCTCTCCTCAGTTTTTATTTACCATAAATTTGTGTCCCTACTCATTGGCAAAGATGACATCTTTGGGTAGAAAGGTCTTCTCACTACACTCCAAAGTAACAATTTGGTATCAGATTACAAGCATCATAAAGTACCTTATAAAAAAATTCAGCTTTCATTTACCCGCTAACTTTGCTATTCAGTCTTGGAGTAGCTTCGTAGCCCTCCCGGATACATAACTTATTTCTTCTTATTTATAGAATGTGAGATATGTGGCATGTCTCTTTCCAGAAAAAACTATATATATTCGGTAATCAATTATAGATGTTTTTTCACTGAAGCCTCGACTATCCGGGGGCGCGTGCAACTTTCCGAAATAAAATATTGGCGACACGTGAGTAGTAGTGTAAGTGTATTGTTTCAAAGTAGTACTTGGTACGAGTGCTTTTTTTTTATGGATTTAACCTCACTGGTAGCATATTTTGACGATTTTTTTGTTGATTTTATAGCGTTTGACGACTTTTCAGTGCAATTTTCACCGCATCTAATTTTTTTCCCACTCGTACTTGGTACGAATGCCACGATCTTACGTGATATAACTTAACCTATCCTTTTTTATTACTTGCTAAACTACACGAGAGCCTCTACAAAGTAGTGCAGGTGCACGGGTTGAACGTCATTAAGTGAGGATAAAAAAACCTCAAAAACTCACTTTCTCTCCACGTTCCGTGCCTCATTTATTGCGCTGACGATGTTTCCCAGCGTAGAAAACAGCACCAAAACCTCAAAAACTCACTTTACTCATTTGAGGATCACCAAAAACCTCAAAAAAAAAACCTCACCTTCTCTCATTTATTGCGCTGACGATGTGTTTCACAGCGTGTTTATATATCGCGACCTTTGTAAACCTCTCTCGGGAACGATGTGACTTTAGAGAGTTCTGCGCCCCTTAAGTGAGGTTCAGTGTTACCAACCCCCCCCCCCAAAGAAAAAGTGTGACAGAAAAAAAAAAGCTCTGGCATCACTTTTTTAAGCTATTTTTTTTACCTCCTGCTCTATTATGCTACCTCGTCCTTTGACCTACACACTTTTGAAATGACTTACGACATTTTCCTATAAGTCTGTCTCCTCTTACTGTAAGGTCCCTCAGTGTAATCTACCACGACCTTGTGTGTGCTCTCAGCGTAATCTGCTACGATGTTTTATTTTTTAAAAAAAAAACTCATGTGTGATCTTCTGCGGTGTGTGTGTGTGTGTGTGTGTGTGTGTGTGTGATAATAAAAATTATTTTTGTTAAGGCCCCATCAAAAAAAATAGAAAAAAAAATATCCCGCCAGAGAGAGATGGTGGAGGTGCGCGTGGTGCCCAACACACCAGTTCTAAATGGTCATGGCTATCAAAGCCATGCGCCCCTTTTGTATAGAGTTTCATGAGTTATTATTATTTTTTTTTTAATTCGCGCACCGAACTAACTTACATTGGATCCCGATCGCAGTGTGTAGCGTTAATTTGATCGGAGGCGCCTTATCGACAGGATCGTCATTCTGCAGCACCGTCGAGAGAAAATCCAAATTGTACACACGCCTGCCGAAATGTTTTCGTATGCGTGGAAGGGTGTGCTCGGACCAGTGTGGAAATTTATTTTTCGCACCGACACCGAAGTTTGAGAGCATCTTCGCGCTCGAATTATTAGAAGGACTCGTGGTCGAAGATGCGGTGTCCGTCGTGCTGGCGATGCTCGTCATCTCAATTTCGTCGTCGGTCTCGGGACAATAAGGCTTCTATCAAGAAAGGATTCAAAACGATTTTGTCGGGCTGACGCAAATCCAAAACTAATCCACTAGGATGATGAATTAATTGCAAATTTGCAGCATCGACGTCGGACGACGATCTAAACCAGGCGCGGCATTTTTGGCATACTCTGTAATTGTTCGTGGTGGGTTGCAGCGAGGAAGATTCTGTGCCTACGAGTATAACTTTCAAATCCGAAGAAATGAGCGTCGGGGGGTTGTGTTGCTCAGCGTCTGCAAGAAGCACATCGTATGGCAAAATTCGCAGCACGCGTCAGGTACGTCGCAGCAGGAGAATTCTATGCGAATGTTGTTGCCCGGAATAAAATGGAGCAAGCAGCACGCTTCGTTCTCCTGCTGGTCTATCTGATCGAGGATCAAGCTGAATCCTAACTTCGGGGAAACGACCGCTTTCACGGTATTGTTGCTGTTTGCCTCGATTCCAAATAATCGCCTGGCTCCGAAATTGCGATCATCTTTCATGTGAAAATAAGAAAAAAGCGTTCGCACGACGTCGACCCACGGCGAGGGGATCTTTACCCAGTTCACGCGCTCGATGCGCTCCCGAACGAATGCGGAATCCTTTTTGGGGAAATAGCGTTCTTTGCTCGCGTCCAAATTGAGAGAATCGATGTACGTGGCCCAAGACCACACGTTGTGCTGTTGATCCCTGCTGCTGCTGCCACAACCCTCAACAATCTGGTGGAAACGAAAATTATCCGGCAGGATCGTCCGTTCGAAGATTTTGTATTGATTCGATATTCTTTTTTCTGCCCTTAGGAGGCGTAGAAATTGAGTTTTGAACGCGTCAGTTTCGGTCACGTCCTGGTACAAATCTTTCAGAACGTTCAACTTGTTTTCCAGAACAGTGTAATGCAACACTAGGTAATTGATGTTGCAGTGTATGATGAAGAACGTCGGGATGATGCAGCAGAATCGATGGATCAGACCCCAGCCGAGAAAGTAATGCGTGTGGAAACGATGCTGGGTCGTCCACGTAAATTCGTTGAGAACGTGACCGTCGCAGACGGTATTGGGAAAAATCGTTCGCAAGTACCTGACCGGATCCTTTCCGAAAACCTTCTCGAAAAAACGTGACGCCAAGCCAGAGCGTTGATGCAGTCGCTTTTGAAACTTGCCAACGGGGCTGACAAATCGAGCTTCCTCACCAGATCAAATTGCGTTGCGTGCCTTTCTACAAACGCCAGGTAAGCCTTCGCCGTGGGGCACACGATGCTCGTGACGATCTGTTCCCCCGAGAAATTCTATATAAAATAACATACCTGAAAATTGTATTCACAGTATAGATTGAATTTTTTTGAGTTTTGTAATCACCCCGAGAAATTCCATATAAAATAACATACCTGGAAATTATTTTTTTTGTTTGTGTGATCTGAGAAAGCATAATGGAATCCACCAGTTTGATCGAATGTGTTACTTGCGAAAAATTAATATCTAAAACTAATATTAGCAAGCACAGAGCAAGATGTAGCGAAACAGGTTCGAGAATTAATCGTTCGTTACCTTCTAAGCCTTGTGCTCGATGCGAAAAGATGATCAGCATTACAAATTTAAGTAAACACCTCAAAATTTGCAAACCATCGATCGAACAAGGAACATTGAAAAGGAAAATCGATAATTCAGAAACGGAAGCTTCCACTTCCAAGCAAATTAAATTATCTAATGAACGAAAACCAATTAGATCTGCATTCAACCGTCATATTCAGGATTTCTCTTTTACTTCGGAACCAGGCCGGGACATTCTTAGTTTCTTGCGTGAAACGAAAACATCCGTGATAAATATTCTAAAAAATAAATTGGAAAATAATTCCATAAAAGTATACGTTGATCTATTTTCCGAATACGAAAAAGTCGATGGTACAACAAGTATTTTTTATCATCGTACAAAAAACCAGACTCTTCATTTGGCGGACGTCGATAATTTGGACGAATTTTATTCCGATCTTTCCAACGAGTTGGTTAAGAAACACGACGATTTCGAGGCTAAAGGGTCGGGATGGTCTCTGTGTGGAAGTCCTCACACGTTAACCGTTTACGTGAACCGATTCTCGCCTCTTCGCGCTTCCAGCTACGTTCCTCTTCCACCGAACATTCAACACAAGAGGGCTGTGTTAAATATACAGAACAGCGATAACAAGTGTTTCCTTTGGTGTGTGTTGGCGGAACTTCACCCGATTCATTGGTCAAATAATCCAGAACAGGTTTATCATTACAAGCAGCATGAACCTGAACTGGAAAATGCAATGTCTGGCATCGAATACCCGATGACTATTTCTGATATATCAAAATTCGAAACACGAGCACGAGATGCAGAAGGAAAACGCTTAATCATCAACGTGTATTCCTACACGTTGGATAAACATGTCGTGCATCCCGTCAGGATAAGCGATGTCGACGATGACGATGCTCGTGTGATTAATCTTCTTCTAATTTCAAACGACAGTGTTCACCATTACTGTCTCATTCGTTCACTATCACTCTTGGTCAGAAGTCAATCAACCAAGTATGCAAACAACATCGAAGTTTGCCCGAGATGTCTAACCACGTTCAACGATCGACAACAATCCGATTATCGAAAATACACCGGACGTCAGATTGCTATCGATAAACTTGTCGAACATAAAATATATTGCGGCAACAACAGACCGCCCGAAAAGAACGAAGTGGAAGAATTCAAAATGCACAAGGCATTGTTGGAACATCCGGCCATCATCGTTGCTGATTTCGAGGCGTTCCTCAAACCACTCTCGTACTGCGATCCGGATCCCGAAGTTTCTTCCACCACACCTTACCAGCTTCACGAACCAAACAGTTTCGGTTACGTTGTCGTGCGACAGGATAAAATAGATGAACCGTACGTATACCGAGGACCCGATGCAATCGAACGCTTCTTCGAAAAGATGGTCGTGGAGGTTGGGAAAATTGGATGCATGCTTCGAACATCGAAACCGATGCTTCCGTTATCTGCTATCGAACTTCAAAATTACTATGACACTGTCAAGTGTCCTGTGTGCGATAACCACTTCACGGACGACAATCGTAAAGTGTTTCACCATTCGCATACGGACGGTCGCTTCATAAGCGGAATCTGTAATGCGTGCAACCTCAAAATCCAAAAACCGAAATTCGTCCCCATATTCTTTCACAATGGTTCTAATTACGACTTTCATCCCTTAATTAGGAAACTCGGATACGACACACAAAAAAGTAGGGGCATTTGGACAGTTCTGAATACTATATATATAAAAGTAGCGCAGATGGTAGTACCCATCCACGGCCGCGTGCCCGTTCAACCAATCCAAAAAGAGAAGCTGAAGCCTGAGAACAGGGCAGAGGGCGTAGAGTGCAAACGAGGGAGCTCTCACGAGAAACGCGGTGAGGACAAATATGGAGAACGAATCCCTATCGTACCTAGCTTTGAAAATCTCCATGCAGACTGCATGCCGCTGCACGTTTTCATAGGACAAATATTCTTTGACTTTGGATACGTGCAGCAACTCGCGGCAGCGACAAGAGCGATCGCCAAGAAAGCTGGCAGCACCTACGCACGCCAGGTTATAACACTGCCACAAGCTCACCGATGTTTTGACATTTGCATCGCCGTACACCAAGCTGGGCAAACTACTTATGGAGTGAGCCAAACGTTCAAACTGTGCACAAACATTGTCGTATCGACGATACTGACGACGACGACCACCACCACCTGCGAAAACAACAATTTATTACAAGTGTGTGTGTGTGTGTATGTGTAGTTTGAGAGCACCGCTCATAGATCCACACGCTAACAACTAAAAAAATTTTTACCCAAATCGTCCAGCTTCGCCAAATCCAACCCATCGAAAATTTTGTTCAGCTCGAGCACCGTATCAACGTGACGAAAATTTTGAACAAAAAAATTGCGAAACCAACTCAACCTCCCTTTGCGAGACGCAACCGCAAGCCGCACTAAAGTGACTAACGGCTCGGGAGTTTGTTGTTAAAGTCCAACTTGCGCGCGAGTCGATCCTGGAAAAATCCCAGTTCAACTTTTTGGGGGCAGATCATGCAGGCGGCAGGTTTAGATAAGCAGAGCGAAGCGTCGTTCGCCAGCCTGTGAAGGGAGGACAAGATTAGAAAAATGTTGCGGTGCATCACCTCGTCGAACCAATTGGACTCGTGCTCGCACTTAAACTGTCGGGCCATCAGACGCATGCGACTGTTGAAATTGGCGCTTATGCCAACGTGTTTTTGTTGTTGAGCCACGCGAGGAAAATAAGTTGAAGCCTGAGAATGGGGCAGAGGGTGCACATGCGAAGCGAGGGAACCTTGACGAGAAAGGCGCTCAAGACGAAAACGCTATTGGCGTCGGCGTCGTACCTAGCTTTGAATATTTTCATGCAGGCAGCATGCTTGGCCATCTCTTGCTTCGACAGGCAATCTTCAATTTTGAGCGCGTATAGCGCGTTAAAGCACCGACAATCGCCGCCGCCACTTACAAACGTCCCGATCGCACTCTCCATACTATAACATTGCCACAAACTTATAGATTTCCTCACGGTAGTTTTCGGGTTTATTCGAATTAAAGTCCACGAGGAAGCGAGGGTGCAAACCACAGTCTGCCAACGTGATACGTTTAACTTGCAGACGTCGCAACGACAGCCACCTGAAAGTATAACACTTGATCAACGTTTTGTTGTTCGAGAGACGTGTCGGGAACCAACGCCAAAGAATTGAGGGGGGGCATCTAATAACCCACGCACGCAGCAAATTACCCGGCAGCGCCACAAACTAATAATAATAATTATCCGGCAGCGCCACAAACTAATAATAATAATTATCCGGCAGCGCCACAAACTAATAATAATAATTATTGTTGTTGTTGTTGTTGAAATTTTTAACCCACAATAATCGTCTAGCTTGTCAACATCACCACTCATCATCGAAAATGTCGCCCAGCTTGAGCACCGTGTCAACGTGGTGAAAATTTTGAATAAAAAAATCCCGAAACCAACTCAACACACTTTTGTGGGATGAAACCGCAAGCCACACTAAAAATGACGCCCGCTTATTTTCCGGCAGTTGCCGTTTGTTGAGCTCCAACCTGCATGCGAGTCGATGTTTGAAAAATGCCAATTCAGCTTCTCGGGGGCAGATCAGGCAGGCGGTGGGTTTAGATAAACAGAACGAAACGCTCACCAGCCCGTGAAAAGAGGCCAAAATTCGAAAAGCGTTGCGATGCATCACCTTGTCAAACCACCGGGACTCGTGCTCGCGCTTAAACTTTCGCGCCAGCAGACGTATGCGATTATTAAAATCGTCCCCCTCGCCAGCGTATTGTTGTCGGGCAAGCCACGCAAGAAAAACAAGTTGAAGTCTGAGAATGGGACAGAGCGTGTACATGCGCAGCGAGGGAATCTTGACGAGAAAAACGCTCAAGACGAAAACGCTATCCGAATCGACATCGTACCGGGCTTTGAATATTTCGATGCAAGCGGCATGCTTGGCCATCTCTCGCTCCGACAAGCAATCTTCAGTTTTGAGAACGGTTAGCGCGTCGTAGCAGCGACAATCACCATCATTCGCAAAACAACAACTCTCGATTGCATTTTCCATATTATAACATTGCCACAAACTTGTAGATTTTCTCACGGCAGTTTTTGGGTTTGTTCGAATCAAGGTGGGTAGGAGAGAGAGGCTATGGGTTACAGTGTTCCAGCATGCTGTTGCAACGTTCAACTTGCAGACATCGCAACAACATCCAGTACGATAGCAGCCACCTGAAAGTATAGCACACACAACAAATTACCACACCACCACAAACTAATTTTTTATTGTTGTTGTTGTAAACCCAATTTAGTTGGTCGAGTGTTTCGCATAGAGTGTTTGAATTAAGAAATGTAAATTTTTTAACAAGCTTCTGTACGCTAAACATGTGAACCTTAATTGATGCATCAGAACCAGGCCATAACCACTACCACCCCCAATTGATGCATGAGAACCGCTGGTTCAAGCGGATGCACACGGGTTCTAAGCCACCAAGTGGCGTTTCAATTTACCATCTGATCTGACTACAAAAAAAAACCCTCAAGTTTACCACCGTCTCGATATAATCAAAATTTTGCGTGAAAAAATTGCTAAAATTTCTCTCCAGCAGATTGTGCTCGCGAAATGTAAATTCCGGGAAAAGCTTAGCCTGCGAGCTTTGATTGCAGCGCCACGCATTTTGCAAAATTTGGATCATAAAGAAGGTTAGGTGAGCGTCGTTCGTACAAACCAAACCCGACACTGGGCGAACGAAACAAAACGAATTGCCGTGAAGCCTAGCCAAAACAGCGTACACGTCGCTGTGCCACACGGGATCGAACCATTTAAACCTAAAACTATACTTAAACTTTTGGGCCAGACGGCACAGATTGTAGTATTCATCCACGGCCGCGTGCCCGTTCAACCAATCCAAAAAAAGAAGCTGAAGCCTGAGAACGGGGCATAGGGCGTAGAGAGCAAACGAGGGAGCTTTGATGAGAAACGCGGTTAGGACGAATATGGTCTCCGAATCCCTATCGTACCTAGATTTAAACATCTCCATGCAAATTGTGTGCTGCCGCGTGTTTTTATCGGACAGATATTTGTTGACTTGGGATACATGCAGCGACTCGCGACAGCAACAAGAACTATTGTTGAGGACGGTTAAAGCAGCTGCGCACTTTATGTTGTAGCATTGCCACAAGCTCACAGATGTTTTGACATTCGCATCAGCATGGACCAAGCTGCGCAAACCACGCATGGAGTAAGTCAAACGTTTAAACTTTGTGTGAAGGTTGTCGTCTCGACGATCTTGACGACTACCTGCGAAAACACCAACAACAACAACAGATTTATTACAAGTTTTTACAGCCACCATCGCCCCATCAGCAAAAGAAAAAATGTCGTACCAAGCGTGCAATCTAAACACGTCGACCCGGATTGTTCGCTCATCGCATTAAATTACCACCGCAAGCTACACACCACATCATTCAAAACCGTGCACATTTCATCGCAAACAGCAATTTCGATCAAATTAAAATTCTGCACGAAAAAATTTCTGAAATCCCCCATGTACGCGAAAGGTGAAGCGGGGTTGAAAACCCACCACGACGACGACTCTCGCTGCAAACGTCGTTGTTGTTTTTTGGTAGTATTAAACTTTAGCTGGCGAGAAAAAAAATCGTAGTGCATGGAGCGACAAACTAAAAACGCCGAGGGGTAATTGTAGCGAAACCAAATAAACCAAAAACTACTCTGCACAATTCTCGCCGCCTCCTTCTGGCAATCCACCCCAAACCAATACGGTGCCCACCCAGCTTTGATGATTCGAAACGCCTGTATTAGGTACGCCAAATGATCTTGACAAAAATTTACGCGAAACTCGCTAAACAACCAAGCCAAAACCAAAAATTGCAACTTTAGAACAGGGCAACTCTCGTAATTTTCAAATTCGCGAGCTGTGATCAAAAACACCGCGTACGCAAACATGCCGCCAGTTTCTCGGTCGTAGTTGGATTCGAAAGTGTCCATGCAAGTTTTGTGAAAATTCAACGCCTGGCAATGCGTGCACAAACAGTCACTGCGATTATTGCAAAAATTTTGAATTACGATTTCGGTGTTTACTTGGGGGCGATAGCAATGCCACAAACTAAATTGTCTGGTCTGCCTCAAACTTTGCAATGCGAGGGGGGTCGTCGTAGAAAAGCAGCACCGGCAATCTGTCATAAAATTTTCCCAACATTGCACCGCCATCGTATCTGCAGAAGAAAAGCACACATTTGCGATCATCGAAATTACACCGTTGAGCATAAACTACACACACACACACACACGCACCCACACAAATTCCGTTTAACAGTTTGAGATGGCTACGATCGGATGCTCCTCCGCATCATCCAAAGCCTCACGATCGCAAACAACCGCAACAGTTTTGATCAAATTGAAATTTTGCACAAAAAAATTTCTGAAATCTTCCATGTGCAAGGTGGGGTCGAAAACCCACTGCATTTTTCCTTGCTGCAAACTACTACGTCGTCTCCTCTTTTTTTTCGACAACTTCAACTGACGAGCGAAAAAATCGTAGTGTGTAGGACAACAAACGAGACACGACGGGAGCCAACTCTCATCGAAGCAAATAGACCAAAAATTATGCTGTACAATTTCCGCCGCCTTCTCCTGACAACCCACCTTAAACCAATACGGCGCCCATTTAGCCTTGATGATTCGAAACGCCTGCATTATGTACGCCAAATGATCTCGACAGGAATTTATGCAAACATCTCTAAACAACCAAACCAAAACCAAAAATTGCAACTTTAAAACAGGGCAACTCTCGTAATTTCTAAATTCGGGAGCTCTGACCAAAAACACCGCGTACGCAAACATGCTGCCAGTTTCTCGGTCGTAGTTGGATTCGAAAATGTCCATGCAAGTTTTGTGGTCTTGCGGCGTGTCTGCGCGTGGCCGTTCAAAACTCAACGCCCGGCAATACGTGCACAAACAGTTGTTGTGGTGATTGCGGAAATTTTGAATTACAATTTCGGTGTTCACTTGGGAGCAATAGCAGTGCCACAAACTAAATTGTCTAGTCTGCCTCGAAGTTTGCGATGGTGGGGCGAGGCAAGACCGGTAATCTTTCATAAAATTTTCCCAACATTGCGACACCGCCGTCGTATCTGAAAAAAAAAAACACACACACGTGTCAAACCCCCAAATACTACAAACACAAAATTTTTAGCTCGAATTACCAGTGAGGCCGTGAGAGCACTTGCAAAAAAATTTCATAGTGTGCGGATACAGTGCGTGTGTATGTATGCGTGCTGTGTTACGCAATTAGGCAAAGCTGTGTGATCAAAAATACCGCATAAGCAAATATGCTGCTGTTAGTTTCTCGGTCGTAGTTGGCTTCGAAAATATCCATGCAAATTTTGTGGTTTGCAGCGTGTTTGTTTGTGCGCCGCGCGCGGTTGTTTCAATGCGAAGCGGCGGCAATGCACGCAATTACGAAAATTTTGAATTTTCGGTGTTCACTTGGGGGCAATGGCAGTGCCACAAACTAAATTGTGTGGTGCATGCCTCGTAGTTTGCGGTGGTGGTGCGTCATAAAATTTTCCCATGTGGAAAAAAACACACAAACACATTTTCATTTGTCAAACCCCCAAATAGCACGACTACAAATGAGCAAATCGCGGTCGAGGCTGTCACTACTACCGCTCGAAGAGGTCTCGTAGCTGCTGTCGGCGTCACTACTACTACTGCTCGAAGAGGTCTCGTAGCTGCTGTCAGCAGCGTCACTACTACTCCTCGAATCGTCGGCAGAAGAAAAATAGGGTAAAAGTTTCCGGATATCGAGAATGCTTTCGAACGCGCAGAAATTCTGCAAGAAGAAAATTTCGAAATTTGTTGTTTGCGTATGACGCAGACAGATTAGTTTGCGTTGCCCCTCCACCCTATGTTGTTGTTGATTTCGCGCAATCATGTTGGAAAAAAAATCATACTGCCCCAACGGGCAAACTAAACAAAATATGGGTCGAAGCAAGTTAAATCGTCCGTGGCACGCGAATGCCAACACTGCATCCACGAGGGAGGTCTCCTCAAACCACTCCTCGTAACATTGCCTTTTAAACATTTCGTACACGGAGGCCAAAAATTTCAAATCATCAAACAGCGAGTCGCTTCGTATGCAACCTTCCATTATCCACAAGATCATGTGCAATTGAAGCGCGAGAACGGGACACCTGGCGTAATCTCCAAAAAAAGGCGCTCGAATCAGAAAAAGCGTGAAAGCAAGTGCGGAACGGCCCCCCTCGTCGTATTTAGAAAGAAATTCTCTCTTGCAGCGCTCGTGGTTAATTCTCTCGTCCTGCATCAGCGTGTCCAGCGCTTCACCTTTGTTGTACCACGAAGATGTCTCCACGATACGTCCGAGCGGCGAGTTGGTGCAAAACGGGAACGAGCCGGAGGAATAGCAGTGAAACAAGCTACATCGTTCCCGTCGGACCGTTTCGCCCAAAGAATGTGCCAAATTCGACGTAAAGGTGTCCCAGCGAGTGCCCTCTAAACCACCTATAAACAACACAACACACAATCAATTGCCACGTTGGGCGTATACACAACCACCACCGCCACCGCCACCACCACCACCACCACTTTGGGAACAAAAAATTTTGAATTTTTTTGCATTACTCTACATCATCGAAAACCTCGCGCATTTTATCGCAGACAGCAATTTCGATCAAAACGAAATTTTTGCACGAGAAAATATATGAAATCCCCCTTGCAAGGTGGGGTTGAAGACCCCGGTGTCGTATCGGTAAAAAAAAACCCACACACACACACATTAAGCCCCCAAACAAACAACATGTTTTGCTTTCGCTCAAACTTATATTGCTCAATTGCTAAAACCCCCTCCATGTAGGACTGCCTTGACGGGGCGAGGGGGCTTAGTAGGGAGGTCAATTTTCATCTCGTCATTTCACCCATTCTTCATATCCATATCTCACGTTTTCACCATTCCATCACGTCATTCATCTCCATATCTTTGACCTCCCTCTAAGAAACTTATGTAGGGAGGTCATTTTCATCTCATCATTTCACTCATTCTTCACATCCATATCTCACGTTTTCACCATTCCATCACGTCATTTATCTCCATATCTTTGACCTCCCTATAACTAAGGGTCCTGCTAGAGGAGACAACCTCGATAAAAAACCCCTATCCCAAGGTGTGAGTTGCACGTGCCGATGGGACAGTGTTGGCTGCAGGGGTAGGTGCAGTCGCGAACGTGGCCTCGGGGATTTCGGTTTGGTCCTCGAGTAGCCTCCATTTTTGGGGGTAGGCCTTCCTCGGCATAGAGGGCATGTCGAGGCGACAATTTATGGACCCTCCACAATAATAAAATTTTGTATATGGGTACAAAAAACAACTCAAACGGGGAGAAACCCCCAAAACGAGCGCGGCCTTCGAGCCCGCTTCAATTATTGGAAAAGACAAGTAACGTGCCACGTTATCTTGTAATTAGTATAGTGCAGAAGACCGAGAGTAACGATGAATCTGCAACAACCAAGAAACATGGAGCTGCTACATTAAAGGACTTGTCACCATTTCTGATCAAGAAACAGCTAGACTACGCCGCTGGTTCAGATGTACCAGAAATAAAAAAGCTGCGAAACGGGAGTCTACTCATCCAGACCAGCACAGATCGCCAGACAAACAACCTTTTAAAGCTAAGATCTTTGGGCAACTTTCCTGTTAATGTTGAACCTCACCGCCAACTTAACAGTAGTAGGGGTGTGATTCGCCACTGGGATCTGCTAAATGCTGAGGAGGAAGAGATTCTTGAAGCACTCTCAGACCAACATGTGACCGCAGTTCAGCGAATAAAGACTCGTAAGTCCGGAGAACTAGTACCAACTGCTTCACTCATAGTGACGTTTCAAACGACCACTCTCCCAGCTATTGTACGGGCTGGATATTTGAGACTCAAAGTCCGTCCGTACATCCCTAACCCGATGCGTTGTTTCAAATGCCAGCACTTTGGGCACACTCAGCCTTCCTGCAAGGCCACTACCGCCCTTTGTGGTAAGTGTAGTAAGCCTGATCATGGGACCGAACCTTGTTCTTCAGGTCCCAAATGCATTAACTGCCAAGGCGAGCACCCAGTCTGGCATCGTGACTGCCCCTCTTTCCAACAAGAGAAGAAAATCAGAGAGTTGGTCGTCACAGAGAAAATCTCCGCTGGTGAAGCAAAACAACGTCTCCGTGACAGCATACGCACCAGTTTACCTGTGCCATTCGCTACAGTTGCTGCAGCTGCTGTTACCCGTCGCAGTGTAGGTGTACAAACCAGCGACGTGTCCACGCAAACAACAACGCTTCCCGTAGTAGCTCGTCCTGCTTCGAGGAAACCAGCAACCACTCCTCGCTCCACAGAGAAGAAGTTGAAGCAGGTTCACACAAAAGAATACTTCCTGAAGACCAGTAGCTCTCCAGTCAGGGTGGCAGCCACCACCCTGAAACTTAAGGCGCAGCTGAAAGCTGCCCGGCGGGCGCTCAAAGCACCCGCCCCCACTCCTCCTCCTTCATCCCCTTCGCCCTCTGTGTCCTTACCCGAGGACATGATACAGGACGAGGCCGCGGATGAAGAATTTATCAAGGTGACAGGGCCTAGAAATAGAGTACGCCTTAAAAGATAACTATACTACCTCCAGCTATGGCTTATTGTCTCCAATGGAACCTTAACGGTTTCCGTACACATCTCGAGGAACTGCAAATTCTAATATCTGAATTTGACCCTGCCATTATATGTCTCCAAGAGACACATTTTCGTCCAAATGAATCAGTGATTCTCAACGGATACACGCTTTACCGCACCGACAAGCTTCCTGAGGGTCGTCGTGCACACGGTGGTGTTGCAATCGGTGTTCGAGATAACATCCACTCAACGCCAATCTTTCTCACCACCCCCCTCCAAGCTGTCGCCGTGCGGATCCATCTGCCACAGCCAATATCTGTGTGCTGTGTCTACATCACAAGGGAGGAGCGATTCTCTCTTGAGGACCTCCTTTCTATATTCGAACAACTTCCGTCTCCTGTAGTTCTTTTGGGCGATTTTAATTCCTACCATCGTTTGTGGGGCTCCGTTCGTACAGAGCCCCGGGGTCAAATTGTAGATCAATTCCGTGAGGCATCAGAATTAGCGTTGCTGAATGATGGGACTCCCACATATTTCAGTCCTTCCTCTGGCACATATTCTGCGTTGGACTTGTCCTTTTGCAGTCCCAGCCTTGCTCCTACCACATCTTGGAGCGTTCATCCTGATCTCTGTGGGAGTGATCACTTCGCTCTCATTCTTACCTTCGAACATCTCCAGCAATCACGTGAACAACACCCTCACTGGAATCTCAGTCGGGCCGACTGGGAAGCCTTCGAGCGTGCAGTGGACCTTGAAGTCGATCTTGCGTGGACTTTACCAGCAATCGACGCCTTAGATGTATTTGTGTCAGGAGTGCATGATGCTGCACGCACCTCCATTCCACATCCCAGTGGACCTGCGAGACGACGCCCAGTCCCCTGGTGGACTGCGGAGATCGGTGCAGCCATCAAGGACCGCAATCATGCTCTCGATCGATTTAATAGGAACCACACTGCCGCAAACCTCGAGCAGTTCCGCATTAAACGTGCCCGTGCCCGTCAGCTCATTCGAGCCAGTAAGAAGGCGTGCTGGGTCCAATACGTGTCTTCTCTGACGAAGCAGGCTTCGTCGAAAGCCGTTTGGACCAAAGTACGTCGCATCCAGGGGGGTGCATCTACTCCTCTGAGCGCTCTGGAGCACGATGGGACGTTGTACACAGATTCCGGAGACATAGCTAATATCTTGGCCACGCAGTTTTCTGGTGCGTCTAGCTCTGTAAATTATGAACCACGTTTCCGCCGTGAGAAGGACCGTCAGGAACGACGCCCTCTCGTTTTTCGAAGTCATAACACCGAGCCATACAACTCTCCATTCACTGAACGGGAGTTCGATCAGGCACTTCGAGATTCTAAGAACACAGCTCCTGGAGTGGACAAGATCCACTATGAGATGCTTCGTCATCTGCCCATTGGAGCAAGAAATTTCCTTTTGGCGGTATTCAACAGGCTTTGGTTGGAGGACTCTTTCCCCACTTCCTGGAAAGAAGCTATTATTGTTCCCATCCTGAAACCAGGTAAACAACGCACCGCAGCCTCGAGTTACAGGCCTATTGCCTTAACTAGCTGTGTGTGCAAGTTGATGGAACGCATGATCAACAAGCGTCTCACCTGGTTTTTGGAGGAAAACTGCTTGATAAGTAATTTTCAATGTGGTTTTCGCTCCAACCGTTCCACACTGGACCATCTGGTTCAGCTGGAAACACACATTCAGGATGCATTCCTCAACAAGGAACATTTAGTTGCAGTTTTCTTTGACCTCCAAAAAGCATATGACACAACGTGGCGTTTTGGCATCCTAAAGCAGCTCCATTCTTGGGGCGTGCGTGGCCATATGGCGTACTTTATTAAAAACTTTTTATCTGATCGTTTTTTTCGCGTACGTGTTGGGAACTCCTTTTCGGATCTTCACGAACAAGAGAACGGTGTCCCGCAGGGCAGCGTATTAAGTGTGACTCTGTTTGCCATAGCAGTGAACAGTGTTATGGCAAGCATTGTTGCCCCTGTACATGGTCTTCTGTATGTAGACGACCTCACGATCTTTTGTCGCTCACGGAATCTCGCGTCAGCTTCTCGTCAACTCCAACTGACGATAAACCGTTTGGTTGAGTGGTCCTCCCAAACAGGTTTCACCTTCTCATCCGAGAAATCAGTGTGTGTTCACTTTTGTCGTCAACGTACATGTCATTTCGATCCTGACCTGTACATGGGGAAATCTCCCCTGTGCTTCGTGAATGAGGTCCGCTTCCTGGGCCTCATTTTCGATAAGAAATTAACATGGCTACCTCACCTTCGCCAGTTAAAGTTCTCTTGTCTTCGAGTTCTCAACCTTCTACGTGTTTTATCTCATACTTCTTGGGGTGCTGACAGAACAGTACCGCTTCGCCTGTACCGTGCACTCATCAGGTCGAAGCTTGATTATGGATGTGTTGTGTATTCTTCTGCCCGCCCATCTAGACTTCGCATCCTAGACACCGTCCACCATGCTGGTATACGTTTGTGCTCTGGTGCGTTTCGTACGAGTCCAGTCGCTAGTTTGTACGTAGAGGCATCTGAGCCGTCGCTGTCTTTGCGAAGACAGCGGCTGGTAGTTAACTACTTCCTTCATCTTCGCTCGATGCCTTCGCATCCTTCATTTGACACCATCTCCGACGAGAGTAGGCTGGCAAGGTATCGGCTCCACCCTAGTGCCACTAGACCATTTGGTGTTCGTGCAGACGAGATCCTGTCAGCACTTGGTGTTGACAGTGATCTTCCTGGCGTCTCTCCACTCATTCCGCCTCTCCCTACCTGGGAGTTTCCTGCACCTTCTCTCGATTTTTCCCTGACTGCCCTTCCAAAGGCAGAAACACCAATGGTTGTATACCAGCAACGGTTTTTAGAACTTCGTGCGAAGCACCCCAATTTTAATGTGTTTTACACGGATGGGTCCAAGACAGTCGAATCAGTTGGTTGCGCCTTCGTCCTACACTCTCAAAGTTCCAGTTTCGCGCTACATCCTGCCTGTTCCATCTTTACGGCAGAGTTGTACGCCATTCTAAAGGCACTGGACTTTGCAGACGTGAATGGCCTGAAGAAAGTCCTTGTGTGCTGCGATTCGACCAGCGTGTTGCAATGTCTGGATTCGCCGTATTCCCGGCATCCGGTAGCGCAACGCATATTCAGACGGCTTGTGTCCTTATCTGCCAGCACAGATGTACACTTCTGTTGGGTCCCTAGCCACGTGGGCATCCAGGGGAACGAAGCAGCTGATGCTGCCGCCAAGTCTGCTGATGCAGATGGCGACGTTCTCGTCCACCTTTTGCCAGCTAGCGACCTGCAGAATGTGTTCCGTTGTCGCCTTCTTGACACTTGGCAGACCGAGTGGGATGTTTAAACGGGGAACAAGCTTCACTCTGTTAAGCCCACCATAGGTGCTTGGCGTTCCTCGTCTCGTCCCTCTCGGCGAGAAGACGTTATTCTTACCCGCCTGCGTATAGGACACAGCCGTCTCACGCATGGTCACCTACTGCAAGGGCTGGACCCTCCGTTGTGTCGTGTTTGTAATGTTATTTTAAGCATCCGACACATTCTCGTTGAATGTGTCGATCTTGCTTCCCTCCGGCAGACTTTTAACCTTTCCGGCTGTTTGTCATCCCTCTTGGGTGATGACAGGAGTATTTTATCACGTGTTTTTAGTTTTTTGCGAAGAGCTGGACTCTTCCACCGTCTGTAAGGAGGTTTTTAGTTTGTTCTGACTTTTAATGTGTCGTGTTTGTCTCGTGCAGGTCTCTTTACAACCTTGCACTTTTAATTTTTCCCAAGGGGCTATCTACACCCCTTTTTTAAATCTCAGTCAGAATTTTAGATAAGGGGACATTTCCCCGTATACACAGAAGGGTGCGAAATGGCCTTAAGTGCCGACGCACCCATAAATTTTAACTCAATCAATCAATCAATCAATTGTTAAAAAAACATTTTGAAAGCTCTCGTATATCGAGAAAGTTGTTGTTGTTGTTATTTTCGGCATCATCGTCGTCGCTTGCCGGTTCCGTTAAAAAAAAATATGGCGAAAGCATGTCTACACTGATAACGCTTTCGAATGCAGAGAGATTCTGCGAGAAGAAAATTTTGAAATTTTGCGTTTTGCGTGGACAGATCAATTTACGCTGCACCCCAGCCACAACCCCACCACGTTGCTGAGTGGAAAAAAAATCACACAATTCCGACGGGCAAATTAGGCAAGATATGGGTTTGTGCAGGTAGAATCCTTTATATTTATCAAATTCCAGCACCGCATTCGCAAGGTTGGTTCGCGCAAACCATCGCATGCAATTCTGCTCTTTAAACTTTTCGTACATGGCAATCAAAAATTTTAAATTGCTAAACAAGTTGCGCAATTTGCGCGGACTATTGCAATCGTTCAACATCCACAAGATCGTGCACAACTGAAGCGCGAGAACGGGACACCTAGCGTAATCGTGGAAAAGAGGCGCTCGGATTAGAAAAAGCGAGAAAGCAAATACGGAGCGACTCGCATCGTCGTATCTGGAAACAAATTCTCTCCTGCAACGTTCGTGTTTGAAACTCTCGTCCTGCATCAGACTGTCCACAACCTGCTTGGGTGTTTGTGCTATGAGCGGCAGCGAGCGGGTACAGCAGGGAGAATAGCAGTGAAACAAGTCGCGGCGTTGTTGGATTGTTCCAGCCAAATTCGTACGCAAGTTTAACGTGAAGATGTCCCAGCGAGGGTAGTTAGTGCCATGTAAACCATCTACAGTGCGTTGCCCTATAAAACACAACAATAATAATACACACAATCAATTTTTAGTCGGGGAGATATCATGCAGTTGCTACACGACTACTATAGTATGATACGGCAAAAATTACACCGCAAATGTTTTGCTACAAAAAATTTGGACCGTTTGCAAATGCGAGGATTGTGTTGGGGGTGGGAATTGCGAGCAGCCTATACGTGGAAAAACTTGTTGACAATTCTCATCATGATAGTACGGCGGCTTTAACTCGTCAAACTCACATCGCTACTACTACTACTACTACTACCACCACTACTACTACTACTACTACTACTACTACTACTTTGCTGCGACAGCTTTAGCTCATCAAGCTCACGTGGCTGCAACACCACTACCACAAGCTTACATCGCTCCAAGAATCACCATCACTAGTGCTTTCGCTCGAGCTCACAATGCTGTCGTCTTCGATTTCGCTCGAGCTCTCATCATCGCTCGAAGACCAAAAATATGGTGAAAACTCTCGTACATCGAAAATGTTTTCGAATGCAGAGAAATTATGCAAAAAGAAAATTTTGAAATTTTGCGTCCCGCGTAGACAGGTTAGTTGTTTGTGTTGCACCCCACCCACCACCACCACCTCCTCGCTACGTGGCTCTCGTGCGGCAAGCATGGCAGCAAAAAAATCATACTCTTCCAACGGACAAATTAGGCAAGCTATGGGTTGGCGTAAATCAAAATTATCGAATTCCAGCACCGCATCCACGAGGGCGGTCTCCTCAAACCACAAGTTGCAATGTCGTCTTTTAAACATCTCGTACACGCCGGTCAAAAATTTTAAATCGGTAAGTAACAAGTAGCGCGGTTTGCGGCAACCTTCCAACGCCCACAAAATCATGCGCAACTGAAGCGCGAGAACGGGACACCTGGCATAATCCTCGAAAAAAGGTGCTCGGATTAGAAAAAGCGCGAAAGCGGATACGGAGCGACTCTCCTCGTCGTATCTGGAAAGAAATTCTCTCTTGCAGCGTTCGTGGTTGAATCTCTCGTCCCGCATCAGGCTGTCCAAGACTTCACCTTTTTCGTACACACAAGTCGTTTCCACAATACGTCCGGGTGGCACGTAGGTGCAAAACGGGGAGGGAGGTGACCTGGGGGCATAGCAATGAAACAAGTTGCATCGGTTTTGTTGGATCGTTTCGCCCATCGAACGTGCCAAGTTCAACGTGAAAACGTCCCAAGCGATAGGGTTGGCGCTTCTTGACCCAGTGCCCTCCGAACCATCTACAGTGCGCCGCCCTATAAACAACAATAATACACAATCAATTTTATCCAATGAAAATTTTCTGCGGTGAGAGCTCTCACACCAAACAAACCAAGAGCTGTGCAGTTGCTACGCAACTACTACTACTCTCTCTCACGTATAAAAAAAACTTACTCATCCGAGCTGCTTTCGCTCGAGCTCTCACTGCTGCCGTCGTCGTCGCTTTCGCTCGAGCTCTCACTGCTGCCGTCAGACCAAAAATATGGTGAAAGCTCTCGTACATCGAAAATGCTTTCGAATGCAGAGAAATTTTGCAAAAAGAAAATTTTGAAATTTAGAGTCTCGCGTAGACTCTTCGGTTTGGACAGTTCTGAATACTCTTTTGAGGCTCGAATCATCATTTGAGGCTCGTCGTAGCCTTTTATGATGTATATTTTGAGGGTACAGAGTTTGCAACACTGTGGGCCCTTACTGTAGCCTTTTATGAGGGGGTCCATTGCCCTCCTGTTTACATCTGGCAACACTGTTGTAGATCCTTTGACAGTGTTGTTAACCTACTGGGTTTTTCACTGTAAACTTTTATCAAAGGGCCTGAGGGGTCCATGTACTCTTTATGTCTGGCAACACTGTTGGGGGCACAGAGTTGGCAACACTGTGGGCTCTTACTGTAGCCTTTTATGAGGGGGACCCATTGCCCCCTTTTTATATTTGGCAACTCTATTGGATGTTCCTTTTTTGAGGCTTGGGTTTTGCCAACCCACTCTACAAAAATTCCACTATATGATATTTTGAAGCTTTTCACGGTGTATGTTAACCTCACAAGCAGTGTTGCCAACTCGGGGCGAGGCGTAGCCTTTTATGGTGTATGTTAACCCCACCAGCAGTGTTTCCAACTTGTTGTAGCCTTTCACGGTGTATAATTTTTTTAGCTTTTTGTGTGTGTGTGAGTGTACGTGTGCCCGAACAAAACGTAGCCTTTCACGATGTGCTTTTGATAATGTATGTTAACCTCACTGGCAGTGTTGCCAACTCGCTCTACAAAACACTAAACTCGCTGAAATGGCGCTCGCTGAAATAGCGCTCGCTGAAAATGGGCGCTCGGGGTTAGTTCTCGGAGAGAGGTTAACTTAACCTAATTTTTTTTTGTACGAAGCAAACATATCCCACTCCCTCCTTCCCCGGCATGTTTTATGTTTGCGTAGGGGGTAAAGAAAAAGGGCTTTGCTTTACCAACGCTGAAATTGGCTTGCTCGAAACGAATCGCTAAATATAAAATAAAATAACAATGCCTATGAACCTGTTTGGCTTCAGGAAGCAGGCTATGGAGGTATCCGCCCAAAGCGCACCATCGCCACCTGCAAGCTGGGACCTGTTACCCTCCCTATTATCTAAACTCAACGGTTTGTTGATTATACACTTGAATAGCATCCTGTCCCAGTACGACGAGGATGTGGGCAAGACTTTCTACATATTCAACAACAACTTGAATTATTACCAATTCCCCATCTCCGGCAAACTGATGATGTTTAACTGTATTTGATGGTCAAAAAATGGTGAAGGGGGTTCGGGAAGAGAATGCAGAAATTGCAAAAAATAAGTTAATTGAACATCTGAAATATTGTGGCAATTATAAACCTGTTCATATGGTGATGCCCAATCCAAGTGAAAATGCAAAATTCAAAAAGTTTGAAGCCTTGTTGGAACACCCAGCATATATTGTTTGTGATTTTGAATCAAATCTCAAACCTTTTGCATTTTGTAGCCCAGATCCTGAAGAATCTTCAATTACACCATACCAGCTACATGAACCTTCCAGCTTTTATTATGTGGTTGTACAGGATGGTGTTGTTAGTAAAAAAAATTCATACATGGGAGCAGATGCCATCAAAAAATTTGCACATAGAATAGAAAATGAGTGCCGTGACATAGCATCTAATATTTTATTAAAATCAAAACCCATGTTGCCTTTAACAGAGAAACAGATTGAAGATTTCAACAATGCAGAAAAATGCCCGGTATGTGATTCTGAATTTTCGGATACAAATATCAAGGTGAAACACCATTCTCATACAGATGGTAAATTCAAAATGGCCCTGTGTAATAGCTGTAATATTAAGATCAAGAGACCAAAATTTGTCCCTATATTTTGCCATGGAGCATCCAATTATGATTTCCATCATCTGATCAGGCACGAGGGGTTTGACAAGCAGAATTTAAATATTTTAGCTGAAAATGATGAAAAATATATTGCTATTAGCAAAATAATTAAAGTTAATGGTGTTCCTATTCACTTAAGATTTCTTGATTCATACAGAATTTTATCTGCTAGCCTGGCCACACTGGCCACTCAATTATCTGATGATCAATTCAAAATCACATGTGCATTGTTTCCAAATCAGGATTTGAAATTAATTAGGCGGAAGGGTGTATATCCATATGACTATGTTACAGATTTTTCTAAATTTGATGAGTGTTCCCTGCCACCACAACATGAGTTTTACAGCAAAATCAGAGGATCTGGAATTACTGATGATGATTATCACCATGCCCAGTTGATGTGGAACAATTTAAAATGCCAGACATTTGGTATTATCACATGGCTTATTTAAAACTTGATGTGACCCTCTTAGCTGATATACTTCAGGCATTCAGAAAATCTTCCATGCAAAATTATAAACTGGACCCAGTGTATTTTTACAGTGCCCCAGGACTAGCATGGGCTGCAATGTTTTTGAACACCAAAATAAAATTGTATCTGATCCAAGATCAAGATATGTATCTGTTTATGGAGGAATGTATAAGAGGAGGCATGGTGCAATGTTCTCAGAGATATGCCAGAGCAAATAACAAATATATGCCTGATTATGATCCAGCACGGCCATCAAATTATATACTGTATGTAGATGCCAATAGCCTCTATGGTTACGCCATGATGGATAAACTGCCACATGCAGGGCTTGAATGGGTCGAAGATTTTAATATTGAAGATCTTAAGGACTTTGATGACAGTAATTATGGCCTCTTCTTAGAGGTTGATCTGACAATTCCAGATAATTTACACAACAAATTTTCTGATCTGCCCCCAATTCCCGAGGTTCAGTGCTCACCTGGCTCTAAACAGAAGAAGCTCATGATGACACTGGAGCCAAAACAGGGTTATGTCATATATTACAAAAACCTCCAGTTCCTGATGCATCATGGTGTCCAAGTGACCAAAGTTGGAAAAGTTTTGAGGTTCAGGCACTCAAGATGGTTGAAATCTTATATTGATACAAACACAAAGCTTCGAACATCTGCAATAAGCCAATTTGATAAGACCTTGTTTAAATTGATGGTAAATTCTGTGTATGGCAAAACTATTGAAAATGTCAGAAAACATACCGATGTTAAAATAATTACTGACCCCAGCCTGAGCAAAAAATTGGTTGCAAAGCCTAATTTCAATTATAGAAGAATTTATGATGAAAATATGGCACTTTTCAACATGAAAAAAACAAAAATTAAGTTTGATAAACCTATTTATGTAGGGGCTGTAATATTGGAATTGGCCAAATTACATATGTTAAAGCTCTATTATGATGTGTTGAAGCCTTTCTATCGTGATAATATTAAATTGATGTACATGGACACGGATAGTTTTGTTCTTGATATTCAAACAGAAGATGTACATGGGGAAATCTCCCCTGTGCTTCGTGAATGAGGTCCGCTTCCTGGGCCTCATTTTCGATAAGAAATTAACATGGCTTCCTCACCTTCGCCAGTTAAAGTTCTCTTGTCTTCGAGTTCTCAACCTTTTACGTGTTTTATCCCATACTTCCTGGGGTGCTGATAGGACGGTACTGCTTCGATTGTATCGTGCACTCATCAGGTCGAAGCTTGATTATGGATGTGCTGTGTATTCTTCTGCCCGCCCATCTAGAGTTCGCATCCTAGACACCGTCCACCATGCTGGTATACGCGTGTGCTCAGGTGCTTTTCGGACCAGCCCTATCGCCAGTCTGTACGTAGAGGCATCTGAGCCGTCGCTGTCTCTGCGCAGACAGCGACTGGTAGTGAACTACTTCCTCCATCTTCGCTCGATGCCTTCACATCCCTCATTTCACACCATCTCAGACGAGAATAGGCTGGCAAGGTATCGGCTCCACCCTAGTGTCACTAGACCATTTGGTGTTCGTGCAGACGAGATCCTGTCAGCACTTGGTGTTGACAGTGATCTTCCTGGCGTCTCTCCACTCATTCCGCCTCTCCCTACCTGGGAGTTTCCTGCACCTTCTATCGATTATTCTCTCACTGCCCTTCCAAAGTCAGAGACACCAATGGTTGTATACCAGCAACGGTTTTTAGAACTTCGTGCGAAGCACCCCAATTTTAATGTGTTTTACACGGATGGGTCCAAGACAGTGGAATGTGTTGGTTGCGCCTTCGTCCTAGACTCTCAAAGTTCCAGTTACTCGCTACATCCTGCCTGTTCCATCTACACGGCAGAGTTGTACGCCATTCTAAAGGCACTGGACTTTGCAGACGTGAATGGGCTGAAGAAAGTCCTTGTGTGCTGCGATTCGACCAGCGTGTTGCAGTCTCTGGATTCGCCGTATTCCCGGCATCCGGTAGTGCAACGCATATTTAGACGGCTTGTGTCCTTATCTGCCAGTGCGGATGTACACTTCTGTTGGGTCCCTAGCCACGTTGGCATCCTGGGGAACGAAGCAGCAGATGCTGCCGCCAAGTCTGCTGATGCAGATGGCGACGTTCTCGTCCACCTATTGCCAGCTAGCGACCTGCAGAATGTGTTTCGTTGTTGCCTTCTTGACACTTGGCAGGCCGAGTGGGATGCGGAAACGGGGAACAAGCTTCACGCTGTTAAGCCCACCATAGGTGCTTGGCGTTCCTCGTCCCGTCCCTCTCGGCGAGAAGAAGTTATTCTTACCCGCATTCGTCTAGGACACAGCCGTCTAACGCATGGTCACCTGCTCCAAGGGCTGGACCCTCCGTTGTGTCGTGTTTGCAATGTTTTATTAAGCATTCGACACATTCTCGTTGAATGTGTCGATCTTGCTTTCCTCCGGCAGACTTTTAACCTTTCTGGCTGTTTGTCATCCCTCTTGGGTGATGACAGCACTATTTTAACAAATGTTTTTAGTTTTTTGCGAAGAGCTGGACTCTTCCACCGTCTGTAAGGAGGTTTTTAGTTTGTTTGTTCTGACTTTTTAATGTGTCGTGTTTGTCTCGTGCAGGTCTCTTTACAACCTTGCACTTTTAGTTTTTCCCAAGGGGCTATCTACACCCCTTTTTTAAAAATGTCAGAATTTTAGATAAGGGGACAATTCCCCGTATACACAGAAGGGTGCGAAATGGCCTTAAGTGCCGACGCACCCAGAAATTTTAATTCATTCATTCATTCATTCAAACAGAAGATGTTTATAAAGATATGTCCCAGCCTGAATTGCTTGAATATTTTGATACCAGTGAACATACAAAGATTCAACCCCACAACAAAAAAGTGCCTGGCAAGTTAAAAGATGAGACACTTGGTGATGTTATTGTGGTATTTGCTGGGTTAAGTGCCAAGATGTATAGTTTTAAAACATGTAGTGCTGTTGTAAAAAAAGCCAAGGGTATTGGCAGAGTAACTGTGGAAAAAGAGCTCCAATTTGAAGATTATAAAAATTGTCTCAAATCCCAGAGTTTAATCAAAACATCAGAATCCAGAATTCAGAGTGTGGATCACTTATTGACTAGCAATATTGTAAGAAAAGTGGCTCTGGACCCACATGATGATAAGAGATGCATTTTATCATGTGGCATACATACTCTACCATGGGGGCATTGTAATTTGGAAAGTGGCAAACAATGCCCAATTACAGAGCATGATTTGAAATAAATAAACATGCCTATGAACTTATTTGGGTTCAAAAAACGGGCTGTTATGGACCTGCCAACACCACAAGCCTCTCCTGATATACAGTCTGTGCTGTCTAAACTGAGTGGTTTCTTAATTATTCATCTGAACAGCATACTTACAGATATTGATGATGAAACAGGCAAAATATTGTACATATTTAACAATAATTTAAACCACTACCAATTACCTGTAGGTGGTCAATTACAATTTATTACAACCCCTGAGGGTGATGTCAAAATTTCAGTAGGGAGAAATATTTACAGATTAAGCACTCAAACATGATTTCTGGCACTGTATATACTGTTTCTGCTGGTGACTGCTTATATATTGAGGTCCCTGGATCTTATGATAAGCTTATACCCTTTTTTATAGAATTAAGAATCAGGTATTCAATAATAAATAACTACTAAATCAAAAATGCCTAATGACATATTTGGCCATACAAGACATGAAGATCACAGTGATGAGATTTTGATGCTTGATGTCAGGGTCAAGAAATTAAGAAGTGATTTACAAGCTTTACAAACTACACTCAATGCCAGTCTTCAATTAGAAATTACAAATTTGCAATCACAATGCATGGACCCTCTTCTTAAAATTGATTCTGAACTCAAATTGTTGCTTCAGAAATATACTGACCTGGCCACATTGGATAATTTTCAAAGTTTGGAAGAAGCTGTAGCAGCTCTTCAAGCCAAATTTAAGACCCAGGCTAACAACTCTGAGCAATTGAAACAACAATTGGAACAGCAGATTAATAATGTCCAGACACAGCTCCAAACAATTGTCAAAAGCATAAAATCACAAGATTTTGATCTAGTGATTTCCACTCTAAAGGAACAGATTCAGTCACTCCAAATACCTAATCTGGACCCTCTGAACAATGCCATAGCCGAGGTTAAAGAAAAAATTGAGACACTTGAAAATTTTATGAACAACTTGCCATCTTCTGATGCTTTGAATGCAATAACTCGGAGTGTTGCAAATATTAAGCTGCAACTTGAAACATATGAAGATTTTGGAAAAATTCAAAGTTCCATAACCCATCTTGAAGGTACAATAGCAGCAGTGCAAATGTACTTGAATCCCAATTGCCTGGGATTGTAGATACCCTTGTTAGTGTCCAGCAACAAATCACAAAGCTTGAAAACCTCAACACTGAATCTGAACTGTCTCATTTTCATCACTTGATAGATGATATCCAAACAAAACTTGAAATTTTACAACAATCCACACCCACTCAGGCAGATATAACCCTGCTCCAAAATGCTATGCAAAATGTTGCTGATGCTTCTGAATTAAACAATGTGAAATTGGCACTTGAATTTTTACAAAATACAGTATCAAATCTGCCCACATCACAGGAACTTAAAAATATTAAGAGGGCAGTGAATCGCATATTGAAATCAGAAGATATCAAAAATATCCAAGCAGAGATCAAACATCTCACTCAGACAGTGGCCACTCTACCAACCAATCAACATATTAATGAACTGCATGCCCTGTTTGAGGATATCAGAAGACAGGTTCATGATCTTACAGCTCAAAATTCAAAATTGGCAGTTGTTGAAAATTTGCAACAAATTGTAGCTAATATCAAGCAACAGCTAGGGACCATGGAATCCAATCAAGCAAATGCTCTGTCTGTTTTTGCCACCCAGCTACAAGAGATTGTTCAACAATACAAAAAACTTACTGTGGACATAAAAATCAAGCCAGGCCATGATGATGTTGTTAGGACCATCAATGAGCACCTTGAATCTGTAACAAGCAGATTGCTCACAGCAGAAAAAGAAATAACAGGCATAATCGAGAATCCAAAACATACAGTAATTCTTGAATTGTACAGTATCCCCAACAAAGAATATGATTCTCCATTTACACCAGGTGGCAAAATATATATGCTGTCCCCTGCACAATTTTATTACCAATTTTTTGTTGGGGGCACATTGAGACCAATCAAGATCAAATATTGGCTTCAACCACAGGCACACCACTACCCCACCTTATCAATAACAAATGCTGATAACAAAGTGAAAATCACCAGTGTCGAGTTACAGGATTTTACAGACCCCAATACATTGGAAACAGCATATGTTGAAGATGATGGCTCTTTGGAATTTAAAATACAAATAGGGGACAAATTATATTTAGAAAATCCTGCAGTATCAGCTGCTGAACACCCCATAGTTGCAATATTCTTGTTTACATATTATGTCTAGACAAATTATTGTTGATGAATTACACAGACAGGCCAGACATAATTTTAAGAGACTCCCAGTAGTCACAAAGAGCATAGATGATTTATGGCAGAGCGACTTGATTGAAATGTCAAGTGGACAGTTGAAAAACTTAGACAAAATCAACAAGGGCTACAAATATCTACTCACTGTAATAGACACATTTTCAAAATTTGCCTGGGCTGTGCCACTCAAATCCAAGACTGGAAAATGTGTTACAGAAGCTTTTAGAACAATCATCAATCAGAGTGGAAGATCCCCGCGCTATTTGCAAACAGATAATGGCAAAGAATTTTATAATTCAGTGTTTCAACAATTTATTAAAAGCCAGGCAATAAAACATTATTCGAGTTACAGTGATCTCAAGGCCTCAATTGTAGAGAGATTCAACAGAACCTTAAAAAATCTTATGTATAAACAATTTACACTGCAGGGTAATTATAAATGGATTAATATTCTTCCAGAACTTCTACATAAATATAACAATTCTGTCCATTCCACAATCAACATGAAACCCTCTGAAGTAACTTCATCTGATGAGCAAAAATTGATCAGCACTGTTTATTATCCTAAATACCAGCCAACAACAAGAAAGGCCAAATACAGGGTGGGTGATCAAGTAAGAATCAGTAAATATAAGCACTTATTCAAGAGAGGCTTTACAAGAAACTGGAGTACTGAATTATTTACAGTGGTTCAAGTTAAACCCGGGACCCTTAACACATATATAATAAAGGATCACCGAGGAGAAATTCTCAAAGGCCGGTTCTATGAACAAGAGCTCAGCAAAACTAAACAGCCTGACACATATCTCATAGAAAAAATTATTAAATAAAAACAATTAAAATATCAGCAGCTGATGAAGCTTTATGATGGATTGGATATTGCCACTTTTGAACCAGATGTTAAGCCACTTCATGAATGTCTCGATAATTCTGTTGTTGTGTTTGATGACATTATATTGGATAATCAAAACAAGGTTAGAAACTTCTTTACACAGGGCCGGCACAAAAACATTGATTGCTTCTACCTGGCACAGACTTTTTCAAAAATACCGAAGCAACTGATCCGAGACAACAGCAATTTTATATGTGTGTTTCATCAAGACCATACTAACCTCAAACACATACATGATGAATATGTAGGTGGGGACCTGAGCTACAATGATTTTTCTAAGTTTTGCAGTTGGTGCTGGAACCAGGACAGTTATGGGTTTGTCACAATTGATATGACAAGAACACCCAATAGTGGCAAATACAGAAATAAAATCAACAATTTTCTAGACATTGAAACATAAATAAATAACCATGAAAAGGCCAATAATTGATGATCTTAAATTAAGAGATTATCTTGTAAAAAGATTTAAGGGATGGAAATCAGAGAACCGTGGAATTTATGAAAAACACAAACAAACAGAACAGCCTGGAATTGATGCTATTAATAATTTACGTAAAAATATCAAAACTGTTACAGAGCAGAATCAAAATTTAATCACAGAGCTTGTACCTGTAGCTGCAAGGAACATATTAGATTATCCACTCACCCCACTTTCCAGTATTCATACACCTAGTCCTATTGCTCCTAGAAGAATTGAAGCTACTCAGGATCCTATTGAATTGGGTCTTCTTGCTCAAAAATATTTAACCACACCTAAAGACAATAAAGATGAGGTTTTTGGCTTATATGCCGACACAGAGCTTGATGGTAGCATCATACATAGAATTGGCAATTTCAGAGTAACATTTATGGGGGATGATCTAATTGTATATTCAGAATCTCATCTTGGAGAAAAAGGTGCTTTTGTTAAGTACCCCGGCACACCTGGATTGTGGGAACTGATGACTAGGAAAAGGCCTGGCAGCTATACAGATCAAGATTATGAATATTACAAAGAAATATTAATAAAATCAGATGCTCTATACCAGAACAATGATCCCACACAAAAAAGGGTCAAGTCTCGCAGTGGAGCAAAATACAATAATTTAATCAAGCCCATATGGTCTCAAATCAAGACTGGCAGTGGAATCAAACAATACAACACCCTGCCTAAAGAATTTGTGTGGGTTGATGATGTCAGGAAACTTGTAGATAGGTTATTGGTGATAGCTGGGGAGGAAAATGGTGGCAACCACAATTTTTACAATGAAAAGGTTGGAATTATGGACATGATAAGCACAAAATTGTCTAATTTTATAGTGAATGACACTAAGGGGATTGGATATCTTATAAAAATTATTAATACTCTACCCCCCAAATTTTGGAATATTTCTGAGGGTCGGGGCTTGGTTAATGACATTATAAACAAGCTGCCATTTGAACTACACATTCCAGGCTATCAGTATTGTGGTCCAGGTACAAAATTGGACCATAGATTAAACAGAGGTGATCCTGGTGTTAATCCCCTAGATGCTGCTTGTAGAGACCATGATATTGCATACAACACACATTCTGATCTTGACAAGAGACATGTTGCAGACAAGAAATTAGAAGAGGCTGCATTTGGCAGATTTGTAAGCAAAGATGCATCTTTGAGTGAAAAAATAGCAGCATTGGGAACCACCATAGCTATGAGCACCAAACAAAAATTGGGGTGGGGGTTGTGAATATGTATATAATAAACCTACAATGAAGGCCAAGGGTGTTATGTATCAAATACCTTATGCAGGTCTCAAATCTCTTAAAACTATTGATAGTCTTTTGACCAAAAAGCAGCGCAAGAAAAAAAATTATTGTATTGCCAAGGGCCATGGAATGAAATTGTTGCTCAGTACCCCCCAATTAAAAAAATTACAGCAATCAAGAAAAAAATCACATGTGGGGGGATTTATATTTACTATCCCTGCCATCTTAGCAGCACTTGGGGCTGTTGGGAGCTTGGCGGGGGGATCAGCTGCCATAGCAAAAACAGTAATAGATGCCAAGAAAAATAGGGCAGAATTAGATGAATTGAAGCGCCATAACCTGGTCATGGAGAAACAAGGCAAAGGTGTTAAGAGAGCCATGAATAAGTTTAAAAAAAACAAGAGCCGCTTACAAACCAAGATATTGAAGCTTTAATCAAGCCACTGGGCATCAAACATTTTAGAGGTGTGTACATGTCTGATTCTTTGCCAGAACAACCACTCAACAAAGAGTGTGGCATTGTTAATTTGGATGAGTACAAAAATCAGGGCACTCACTGGATTTGTTATCTTAAATATTTAAAAGATGAGGCATTTGTGTTTGATTCATTTGGAGGTGTTCCACCTGAAAATTTAATAAAATATTTAAATTCAGCTAATCTTTATTACAATAATGCCCGTGTTCAAAATTTCAAAGATGTTAATTGCGGGCATTTGTGTTTATCTGTTCTTAGATATATGTCTCAAATAAATAAACCATCAATTGAAGATTTTCAAAAAGTCTTGTGGTATTTAAAACATCATGGGGGTATTTCATCTCACCAGCCAAAATTCAATATTGAAACTCAAATTACATGATGACATTGTATATCCCAAAACAATAGCTCTCAGGGCATTTTATGGCATGTACCTGATCCCTAATATTACACACCACAACAACAAAATTGCAGTTGGGGATGAAAAAATTGTCATCACTCCAGGGCAGTATAATCTGTCCACTTTAAATGCTCAATTACCCAGAGGTATAGTGTTAAGTCAAAATTCTGTCACTCACAGAGTAGAAATTGTATCTGCTACAGAAACAGTGGATCTGGGTACTATTGGAGAGCTGTTGGGCTTTGAGAACAACACAAAACTTGAACCAGGCATCAAACACACTGCTATGAATATACCTAAATTCTTAGCCATAGAGACTCTGAATATTCACTGTAATGTAGCAGAGGGTATGATCACCAAATCAAATGGCATAGGCACTCACAAACAAACAGGCATTATTGCAACATTCAAACCTAATTCTGAATTTATGGAGCCCATCATCTACAATCCATCCCCAACATTATATTTTCCTGTGTGCCATAATAGAATAGATTATATTGAATTGATGGTCACTAATGAAAAAGAAGAATTAGTTGATTTTGCTGGAGCCACAACAACTGCAATCATAGAGATTAATATTTAAATAAAAATACATACAAGAAAAAAATGGAAAATATTGAGAGTTATGAGCTACAATCATTCCCCCCAAACAGGAGGACATTTGCAAATTTAAATCAACCCAACACACAGATTGAGGTTGATCTTGATGTAGGGGATGGATTTATACACCCCCACAGAGCAGATCTATACATCAAATTTGATGTTGTAAAGCTCGATGGTACCGATTATCCGGCAAATTCAAATATAAGATTGGTAGATAATTTTGTGCCACATCTATTCTCTGAAATTGAGGTCAGAAAGCATGGCGTTGTTATAAACAGAGTGGATTATCCCGGCATTACCTCCACAGCTTTGGCCACATTAAAATTATCCAAAACCGAGGCTTCTTACTACAAAATAGGTGGATTTGAGGCTGGTGATAAGATATTATCTAAGAACCACACAGTGCTGTTCCCTATGCGCCTGTTGCCAGGATTCTTCTCAGATTACAAAGAAATTATGTGGAAGGGTGGGTTAAGAATTACATTTAGAAGAGCTGCAAATGATAACAATGCTTTGATGAGGTACAGTGCAATAAACTCTACAGGAGAAGCTCTGCCTAATACCCTACCTGATGAGGGCAAATGCATTATTCAGACTATGGAGTTAAGAATCCCTGTTGTTGAATTTGAGGCCAGTTATGCTCTTAAATACAAAGCAGATATAATAAAAAATCCACAGATTTTTCTACAATTTTATACATATCAATGCGTACAGAAGCCCGCATCTGGTACATATTATGAGTTTGATGCTACAAATTCATTCTCAAGCATACAATATGACATGCCTGATTTTGTAGTGGTATTGTTTCAGACTGGAAGACACAACAATCAGGAAAAAAATTCAAGTAAATTTGATAGCTGCAACATCAAGAACATATATCTTAAAAATGGCAGAAATGAGGTATTTCCTAGAGAAAATTACAATTTAGACATGTCCAAGGATGATTTCCTTAAATTATATGAAGCATTTTCTTCCTTCAAACGGGTCACTACAGGCAATACAGACATGTATTACACACCAGATGAGTTCAAAGCACAGAGACTCATGTTTGTAATCAACACTTCAAAAAGGAAACAAGTTGTGGTGAATGACAGAACAAATATTAAAATTATCTGTGAATTCCATGAGGCATTACCTGATGACACCATATGTAGTGTTATTCTCATAGGACAAAAATCATATGTTTATGATGTAAGAAATGAGAGGGTCACGAGCAATTCTAGAGGGGCTCTGCATATTGCATTGTTTTAATATACAATTTGAACCTGGTATCCAATTGAACTTAAACCGGAAGTAAATATGTGTGTATGTGGGTGGGTGTGGGTGTGTATGTGTGTGTGTGTATATAGCTTTTTGGCTTAATTTCTGGTGTGGCCAAAAAAATATCAATTTTTGACAAGTTTATGGACAAAAATCTGGCTGATGCAATTTTTGTAAGTATGGGCAAATCAATCTGAGGGGGCTCTTCCTTTCACAAAAAATTCCCGAGGGCATTTTTACAAAAATCTTGGATTAGGCAGGGTTCCACACTAGAGCAAAAAGCTCATATGGGCATGTTGAGCTTGTTTTAAGTATAGCCAAACCTGCTTGAGGGGGGCTCTTCCTTTCTCGGGTTTATAATATCATCAATACAACTACTTAATAAGTATGCACATATGCAGTTTACTTGAAAGATAATTAGAAACTCACCTAATAAATTTGATCACACACATCTTTGCATTCCATTTTTATTCCTCAACCTTTTATATTTTTCCTGCCACAGCCACCTTTTCCTCACTTTCACTACATTCTTCAATTTCAATAACATAAAATGAACCCCCGTGTTCATCTCCCGTTCCAAAATCCACATTTTCCTCTTCATCGCTATCGAAAAGCAACTTTTCAATCGCAGAATCATCTACAACATTCTTAAGCAACATGTTTGCAAGACGTAACAATTGAAGGTTTGTTTACATGAGAAATTACTGAACAAAACACGCTTGAAATGGTATGAAAAACTTAGCAGCACAAACATACACGTCATAGATTTGAAAGATCATACAACCTCTGCCATTTATTGAATGAAAAAGGAACTACGTGATGAAAATCAGGAATTTGGGGCATTTGGACAGTTCTGAATACTCTTTTGAGGCTCGAATCATCATTTGAGGCTCGTCGTAGCCTTTTATGATGTATATTTTGAGGGTACAGAGTTGGCAACACTGTGGGCCCTTACTGTAGCCTTTTATGAGGGGGG